>NC_081526.1:19090732-19290732 GCF_030273125.1 Centropristis striata
CATCATGAAACATGAGAAGGATCATTCACATCTACAATAGCAGCCCTTTAAAATATTTTAATTTGGTCAAGTTCAGTCAAATGATCTCATCTCATTCTCATTTATCTCATCAAAATTTTTGGTTTTACTTGCTGAGGTTCGGAGTCATCCACCTTTAAGATTGATGCCTCAACAAACTCAGTGTGCACTGTTTTTATCAGAACAACTTTATCCCAAATATATAATCCCTAGATGCTGTTGGGAATGTATTCTGAATGTCTGGAGTAACAGGATAAATTAAATATATACTTTGGTGTTTTTAGATTTAATTTTTCAATGCGGTGAGCTCAACAGATGGATTGTATTGTATTTGGTTGGAGACATAAAAGGAAAGTCTGAAAACCTGCATAAAACTAAATGATCTGTTTTACATGATACCACTATATTTTTAATAGTAGATATAAGTTTAGTTGAAAAATATTTTCTTTGGTTGACTACAGCCCTAACAAAAAGAAGTTGCTTTTCCCCCACACTTCAAAACATATCAAATCTGCTACAAAACTCACCACCAGACTCACTGACCAGACGTCAGCAGAGATGAAGAACATATTGCTCAAAAGAACAGCCCCTACATCTTCATATAATGAGTAAATTCTGCTTCATGTATTCATAATATCTGAGAATAAAACAGTCCCAAGTGTTATTCAAGCAATTATTTATGCAACATATTATTACACTCTGATATGGCAGGAAGTACAAACAACGTGTTGCTTTACAGGAGGACAAACTAAACAGATGTTCTAAAATGTGTTTTCTTTGTGTCATTAATTGAAGTAACAGAGTGTCCAACAGTCAAGACATCCATTTTGTGTGTAAGAATAAGGGACTCTGTGTGTGTGTGTGTGTGTGTGTGTGTGTGTGTGTGTGTGTGTGTGTGTGTGTGTGTGTGTGTGTGTGTTCTTCAAGAGGAAAGCAAACTGAACTTGTTGTTCAAGTGTTGTTAGATTAATATTTAAAAATAATATTGTTGCATAAAGACAGAAAAGATCATCAAATGCATTAAACTCATCTTCCAAATCAGCAAAACTGTTTTTACCCAATGTGTCTTGTTTCAGTGGCTAACTCAGACTGTTTGAAGGGCAGGGGCGAAATAATAAAAAGGGCCCATTCTGCACAACATGGGGCCCCACTAGCACGCAAGAAGCTATGATGCATGATGTATGATGAAATAGTCCTCATCCTTGATTACGATTAGCATTAAGTTAAAGGAGATCCAGACCAAAGTAATTAATGATATGGTACAGAAAATTTTCTACATTTTTAAGTAAATACATCAATCTTGTGCAGTTTGAGAGCTTAATGAGAGTTAACACCTCACACAACATTTTTTCACAGTTAACAGGGCTTTCCACTAGGACATGGAGTAGCCAGCCAGTGTGGAAAAATAGCTGGCTAGGGGTGTCTGGGGGCATGCTCCCCTCGAGAATTTTTTCCCCATAAAAGCCCAAATTTAGTGGCCTCTCACGCATTCTAATGCCACTATTCCATCATATACACTAATCTTAAACATTGTCTATTTTAATTAAATATATAAAGGAGAATAAGGATTCTTTTATGTTTTATTTCAGGCATTTTATTTTGATAGTATCCTTTTAAATTCTGTGGTGGATTTTGTAAACACACTATGCTCTTATTTTGAAATCTTGCTTGCGGCTACCGAACAGCGTGTGCAACAGTGTTTGGCCCTCTGACCGGCCTGGACAGTTTGATCGTTTTTAGTTCGGCTCGCGCACACACAGGCACATGGAGAGATTATGTGCGGAAGACAATAATTTTATATTACGAATAGTGTAAATACACTTTAAGTAGTTTGAAATGTGACGCAATCGCAGCATATGAGACTCTGGTGGGCCGCCAGACTCTAGGTAATTAATGGGAAACCATGATGTATCATTGGTGAAAATCAATCTTTACAACTTTAAAGAAAGCTTGCTGTAATACCTACCTCACACACTGTAGTAGGATGTCAGAGTAACAACTCTGACTGTATCTTAGTAGCACTCGATGTAGCTGTTCACCATAGCTGCGCCACATTAAAGCAACGCCTCTTTCCCATTCCCCGTTCGTCGGCTACCGAAGAGAGGAACGTCTGCACCTCATTAGCTAACCACAATATGTTTTTTGGTTTGTCATATTCTTGCTCTAGAGGGCACATCATCATAATTTATTGTATGAAGGGGCACCCTGGAGGGCACTTTTTTCATGTGTAAAAGGCAGCCAATAAGAGACTTTCTCCCGTTTTCAACATCTAGAGGGCACTTTAGCAACACCTTTTCATTTAGGCACGTTATCAAATTTGTCAAACAACAAATTATACATCAAAACGTGCGGTTTGATCAGGATAGGTGTGCTATTACTTTTCTCTACGGAATACAAAATTTTTCGCGACGTAAGTCAAAATTGCAAAATATTGCATTGTAGTGAATGGGACAGCCGAAAAAAAATTTGCGAAAAAGAACAATAATTAGAGATTTTCAAACGTCTACTTCTCTGGCATAATTTGACCTAGAGACTCCATTTAAACTTTAAACAGTAGACACAAGTCTTGTGTATTGGTGTATTAATCCACGTTTTGTTTTTTTTGGTTTTGCCATAAATGTTTTCTGTTTGAGGCCAGAAATTCCAGTCTGTCCACCTCTGGCTGCCCTCACTGTGGAGGAAGATTCCACAGCTGTTAATATCCGTTGATTGCTCTGCTCTGATTGGTCGACCCCAAAGCCTTTCATCCTTTCATCCATCTCCCACAGAAAGAGAGAACCAGACACAGACAGACAGACAGACAGACAGACACACACACACACACACACAGGTAACTTTATGTGATTACAGTTACAGATACACACACTCCTCCAGATACACATGCTTCACACACACACACACACACACACACACACACACACACACAGGACGCCCCCCCCCCCCCCCCCCCCACACACACACACAACACAGGTAATGAGTACAGTTAAAGATATACACACACTTTTGAGCTGAGTAGAATTTGTCAATACTGATCGGAGCAGTATTGAAACGGTATACTGAACCCAATATTTTACACAGGACTTCGACTGTGAGAGCCGGTCCGGGGATCGAACCGCCGACCTTATGGTGGACAACTTGATCTACTTGAAAAGGAATGCTTGTTGTAGGTGTGCTCCTTGTAAATAATATAGTATCATAACATTACTAGTATTAATTGTTTAATTGCTTTCAGAAGTTCCTCAGAGGAAATTTTCTAGTTTGTTTTGTTGTTTAGCTGGTGTATGTTTTCATTACATTTATTCTGTGTCTACAACACCCAGTATGATTTTGTGGTACTTTAAAATCTGCTGTTGCAATAATATTCCTGCAATAACTTAGTTACTACTTTATCAAGCTTTTTGCTTCCTCCTATAATGTGATTTTTGCAAAAACAGTGGCTTTTTTAAAAATGTTTAGTAGCATTTAATGTAGGGTTCTTACCTCTTAAGTATGAAATATGTCGTGTATCGACATAAAAAAAAAGAAAGAAAGAAAGAAAAAAGGAGGATTGACAGGTCACCACTTACATTTATGTCGCATTCATTCCGTCTTCAATTAATCCTCAATCACACAAACAGCTCCGCAGGATCTGCAGGCTTAATAAACAGCTGAGGAAGCCGCTATACTGTATATTCCGCCGTATAATCAGCTGCGTGTGGCATGTCTGTGTGTGGAAGGGAGGAAAAGCTGTAGTTGAGCAGTAATCCCGGACAGCCAGACCTTTCTCCACAGTGCTGGACTGTCTCCACCCAGCGGCCACGACCCGCATCAGTCCGCATCTTCTGTGACTCCAACATGATGTTATACATACTGTTGCCTTGTGCGGATACTTTGCATTAGATTTTTTTTCTTTTTACATTGTAATTTTTTTCATTGAAGCTGAGATCTCTTCCAGGTTAATCCACCCAGTATTGTCAGCACATCATAATACTTATAATCCATCATGTTGCAAATAGGCAAAACAAATCTTCCAGAAAATAACTAAGATAAATAAGCTTTATTAGACCGATAAATGAATTCTTTGCAATAGTACTTAATAAATATTTCATTTATAATATTTCGCAAAAACATTTCACAAAATGCAAAAACGTAATTTCCTCTTTGTAAAGGCTATGGCAGAGATAGTCCTCCTGCTTGGACTTTAAATTTAAAGTGTTTTGAAGGAATAAACCCATGTAATCAGGTAAAAAAATCTTGGAGTCATTTTTGATTCAGACCTTAGTTTTGAGCCCCACATTAGAAATATAACTAAGGCTGCATTTTATCATCTGAAGAACATTGTCAGAATGCGACTGTTTCTCTCCCAAGCCAATACAGAGACATTAATGCACACTTTTATTACCTGCAGGATCGACTACTCTAATGCTCTCCTTTCAGTTCTTCTAAAAAAGAGTATAACTCTACAAATACTTCAAAACTCAGCAGCACGTTGGTTGACCAGGACCAGAAAGAGAGCAAATATTAAACCAATTTAAAGCATTGGCTGCCTGTATTGTTCAGAATTGATTTTAAGATCCTTTTATTGGTTTATAAAGCTCTTAATGGTGTATGTCGTATTTATTTATCAAAGATGCTTTTAGCGTATGTACCCTCTAGAACCCTCAGGTCTTTGGTGACCTTAATAATCCCTAAAGTCAGAACAAAAACCTACTGTAAGGCGTCCTTTTATTACTATGGACCACATCTCTGGAACAGCCTTCCTGAAGGGGGCAGCAGAGAATGTTGATATTTTTAAAAGCAAACTCAAGAGCCACTTGTTTAGTCTAGTTTTTAACTGAGTTTTATTTATCTATGTACAGGTGCATTTCAATAAATTACAATATCATAGAAAAGTGTATTTATGTCAGTAATTCAATTTCAAAAAGTGGAAATAACACATTATATAGATCCAATACACACAGAATGAAACATTTAATGTCTTAATTAATTTAATTTCTTCTAATTATAATGTTGTCACTTACATTTAATGAGGACCTAAAATTCAGTGTCTCAAAAATAAAGAATATAGCAAAAGACCAATTTTAAAAATAATTTCTAATCTGGAAATGTTGGCCTCTGAAAAGTATGTCCATCTATATGCACCCAATACTTGGGTGGGGCTATTTTACTTGAACTACTGGAAATGTACTTTCCCCACAATATTATAATGTATTGAGATGCACCTGTATATTTAATTTTTATGTTATTTAATTTAATTGTATCTTATTTATTTTTATTTCAATTTTTGTAATTGTCTTTTATTGTTTTATTCTGAGTTTTAATAGAGCTTTATTAGCTATATATTCCTTTTTTTAATGTATTTTGGTATCGTCTTTAATTAGGTTTTATGATGGTAATGAAAATTTAAAAATAATAATGATTATTATTATAGTTACTATTTTATAATTATTATTATTATAACTTTTTTATTCATTTTTAGTATCCATTTATTTATCTATTTTCATTTTGCGGCTGTCAAAGTTAACGCGATAACAACGAGTTAACGCAAATTAACACGGGTTAAAAATGTTTACTCACGCACTGTTCTGTGAGTATGACCCTCAGTGCGCCCCGTAGTTTGGAAATCAGTGAGCGATGCAGCAGTAACATTGTGGATGGCAACAGAAAGAACCCTCCGTGAGCACAAATAATAAAGAGCGTGTTGTAAATGTCGAGTTCAGCTTCAACAAACCAAAGTTACCTGTAGTTACTTTTCGTGTGAATGAGTTACTACGGAGACGTGCATTCTCAGATACCACAGAGAGACTTCTTATCACACTCCTCACCGTACATGCACACTTTATTTATTGTTTGTTTTAACTTATTTTTGATTCCACTTAATAGAAGAGAATGTTTTTGTGAGCCTTTATTATCCCTATGTGACGTTAGACACAGTTGCACTGTGTGAGATTATTCACTTTAAGTGTGAAGGATGTTATTAAACTGACCAATGTACCTGTTGTACATTGTGTCTGTTGTTGTGATGATGAGGTCAATCATTTTGTGTTGAGCTGTTTAAAACAGGATGTTAAGTGAAGTTGGACACTACATGTAGTAAAAAGTAGTTAAAAAGTTGTCAAGATGTCCCACATATCATTTTTATGCAAATTAGTGCCGCCTTTAACGAAAAAAATCAAATTTCACTATATCTCAGCCAATATTGCAGATAACTGTACAAAGAAGGTGTCTAGACCTATGTTCTGAGGGTCAGAGATAATAATAAAACGATTCATAAAGTGATCACATGTTGGTGGCATGCTAGTAAGCAACCCTAACTCTTTTACCAATTACGAGACGCCAATATTGGACATACCAAATAAAGTGTCTAGACAGAGGTTGTTGTGTGTTTAACCAAGGTTTATTTCTTTTGTAGTACAAGGATCAAATATCATAATAGAACTCTTCTTGATGTGACCACTCTTCTCTTTCCCATGCCAGATAAACAGTCAAGTGAACGGTTCTCCACTATGAATCACTCATCATCGTTTTCACTGAGTCAAACTCATCCTCTCCTTCCTCTTTCTCCTCCTCTTCCTGTTCATGCTCTCCAGTGTCAAGAAGGACCACACCGGTTTCAACACTCCATCATCAGTCTTCATCCATCCCCTCATCATAGGGTTTTGGTTTTTAAGGAATAGGTTCATCAGCTCGCTTTTACAAGGCAACACGGTGGTTCATATCGTCTCATAATGCATGAGCATTTACCAGTATATATCTATTCAAATGTACTCACTAATAGTTATCAATTTAGGCATGTAAATTGCACAAACTTGGAGTAGTTGTGTCCATCAAATGCAAAGAAGATATCCGCCATCTCTCCATTACATTTGTGAAACAGTGGGAGGTTGTTGGTCTTAACGGAGACAAGGAGCATGAAGACAAGATGACAGGTGGTAATAAAGGACATCCAGAAGGCAGCCGTTTTCCCCAGGTGGCCTTTGCGCACCTTCTCCTCATAAGCATGATACTTCTCAATGAAGGTTAGAGTTGAGGGGTCTTTGAGGGCTTCATCAAGCTGCTCTCGATTGCAAGACTGGGTCATGTTGAGAAGCGCAGCAGGGTCAGTAATACGGATGTTCTCCTCCTCAGTGAATTGCTCCATCTGCAGCCTCTTCACTTCCTCACACACAGTTTTGAAGCAAAAGAGGGACTTTGCATGCGCCTTTCCACTGAGAACACCTTTGAGGGATCCACTTGTCACTAGTTGTGCCTCAAACAGAATCTCTGCATATCCAGAACCACGCATTTTGTGGCCTGGGAGCATCCCAATGTAGTTCATGGATGTGTGAAAGGGTACAATCATGACCACATGACTGGCAAATTCATCTGGCCAACGCCAGATGATGGGTAAGGCTTTCATACAGACAGCCAGATCAAATGTATTTGTGTGTGTAACGGTGCAGAGTGCAAAGAGTGCTGGAATCAATATGGGATAAGGTTGCTTTATGTACATGCTGTAGGTGGATAGTTGTATACAGCGATGCTTGTATTTATAATGATGACAGCATGTTAGAGAACAGTGAGTATTTAAACTATGAAGTATAAAATTACTGGTAAAGTGAATGCTTGATGTTATAGTGTTATTGAACAGGTTTTATTGTTTTTTGTGTTTGTTAACCTGGCCTGCAGAAAAAATATGTTTGGCGTACAGTGTTCTGTAGCACTGATCAGTGGGAATATATAATAATAATAATAATATTTGAGTTGTGTCCAAGATTTGGAGGGTTTTTCCTGTACAAAAATCAACTGTACAACCACATCAAGCTGATATTTTAGATATTTTCTTGCCTGTGAACCCCAGACCCAGAGATAGCTCTGTTCATATCTTTGTCACATTTTTACACCAGTCACGAGTTTCCACCAGGTTTCCACCCCTGTTAAAGAAAGACACATTGAAGAAGTTTTTGAAGTTTGAAGTTTTTTTATTTTGCAAAAATAATAAGACAAAAGACAAGAATAAAGATATAACAACAAAAGGAAGGTGCAAGGTAGTTGCAAGAAACCCAAAAGGGCTTATACAGGGCCCCTACCTATATTAAAATTCACAAGTTAAATTAAAACAAGTAACTATGAAATAGAAAAAAATAATGACACATAAAAATGATGCAAAATTACAATAATATTAAAAGTAAAATAAAACAAAAGTGTAGAAATGTGTGTGTGTGTGTGTGTGTGTGTGTGTGTGTGTGTGTGTGTGTGTGTGTGTGTGTGTGCCTGTGTGTGTGCCTGTGTATGAGTTTGTGTACTATTTAGTGACCTGAGCAATCAGAGCAGCCACTAAACTGCTCTTGTATATATTCAGAGAGGAAAACTGTATTGAACTATTAAATTGATCATTCCAGAGTATTGTTCTGGAATGATCCACCTTGACATATAAAATGAATCTTTCAAAACATATCTCTTCATGATGTTATGATTTGAAATGATGATGTGTGTGTTTTTTAACTCAGGGTTCCGTGTGTTCTGTGTTCTAATGTCTGGACATAAATTAGAACACAGAACACACAGACAGTCTGTTTAAACAGACTTTAAGTCTATTAGAGTCTATTTAGACTGTGTGCTCTCCACAGACTGGACAGACCACTGGGCAGACACACTGTGGATCTGGTTGGACTGGAAATACTATTCAAAGTTTTTACATGTTATGTAGTTTTTTTTCAACTTTGTGAAACCTGTGGATCAAGGAGAGACAAGGAGAAAGTAGACGCCTTTTTCCTGCATGTTGCCAGAGCCCTGTGCAGAGTCCTGAATATAATGCCGAAAGAGGTAGGGATCGACGTGCTCAGACTAAGTTATGTCATATTTTGGTTACTGTATTGCAGTGCAAGGTTGCTGTCTCTGAATTTGTTGGGTGATGGTGTATGTCCTCTCCTGAAGCCCACTATGAGTTTAACATAGTGAGGCATCTTTATTTATCTGCTCACCATGGACTGCAGAGACCACCTTGTGCTGTTTAGATTCCTCATTAGAGGATTTTGTTTCTTGCTAAAGTGACAGTCACTTTTAGGAAGTTTGTTTTTGTGATATTGTTAACAAGGTAAGTTTTAGGCAGGCGTGGAAAAAATGCTATAAAATAAGAATGCATTCAAAAACAGAATTGAGAATATTTTTATCAAAAAAATAAAAGAGAAGTGAATGGATGGAAGAATAATCAAAATATATATAAATAAGACACTTATTAGCCTTGGAAGAAGGTCTCCCTTGTGTTTATCTTCCAAAGGAAAAATCCAATTTTATTTCATATTTTTGGAGCTTTTATTTGCCCACTGCAGGAAAGTCATAATGTGTTTTAATTTTATTTTATGTCATTGTTGTTTTTGAAATGTATGTAACTTCCACTGTCAAGACACTTGTTAGCCTTGGAAGAAGGTCTCCCTTGTGTTTATCTTCCAAAGGAAAAATCCAATTTTATTTCATATTTTTGGAGCTTTTATTTGCCCACTGCAGGAAAGTCATAATGTGTTTTAATTTTATTTTATGTCATTGTTGTTTTTGAAATGTATGTAACTTCCACTGCCAAGCCTTGGAAGAAGGTCTCTCTTGTGTTTATCTTCAAAGGAAAACTTCAAATGTACTAAACTGTTTTGGAGCTTTTCCTTGTCCATTGGAGAGAGGTGTCATCATATGCTTCTTGTATATATACAAGAATATATATATATATATATAGAGAGAGAGAGAGTGAGATACATAAACATATATGTACAGTACTGCACAAGGGTTTTAGGCAGGTGTGAGAAAATGCTGTAAAATAAGAATGCTTTTAAAAATATAATTGATGCATTTTTTTTATCAAAAACAAAATGCAAAGTGAGTGAATGGAAGAAAAATCAATATCAATATTTAATTTTTTTAATGTAACCACCCTTTGCCTTCAAATCAGCATCAATTCTTCTAGGCATTTGTTCACACTGCCGAAGACTTTTGCACAGAAGTTGAAATCATCAATCATTGACTTTTGCAAGTTGAAATCATGAAAAGAAGACAAAAAATTACAAAAAAGTTAAAATCATGAAAAAAGTCAAAATGACAAAAAAATTGAAATCATGATAAAAAAGTCAAAATGACAAAAAAAAGTTGAAATCATGATAAAAAAGTCAAAATGACAAAAAAAATTGAAATCGTGACTAAAAAAGTCAAAATGACGAAAGGTGAAATCATGAAAAAAAGTCAAAATGACAAAAAAGTTGAAATCATGATAAAAAAGTTGAAATCATGACAAAAAAGTCAAAATGACAAAAAAAGTTGATTTCATGATTAAAAAAGTCAAAATGCCGAAAGTTGAAATCATGAAAAAAAAAGTCAAAATGACAAAAAAGTTGAAATGACAAAGAAGTTGAAATCATGAAAAAAGGTCAAAATGACAAAAGAAGTTGAAATCATGAAAAAAGTCAAAATGACAAAAAAGTTGAAATCATCATAAAAAAAGTCGAAATGACAAAAAAAAGTTGAAATCATGATAAAAAAGTTGAAATGACGAAAGTCAAAATGACCAAAAAAGTCGAAATCATGATAAAAAAGTCAAAATGATAAAGAAAAGTTGAAATCATGATAAAAAAAGTAAAAATGATAAAAAATAGAAATCATGATAAAAGAAGTCAAAATGATCAAAGTTGAAATCATGAAAAAAGCCAAAATGACAAAAAAGTTGAAATCATGTTAAAAAAAAGTCAAAATGACAAAAAAAGTTGATTTCATGATTAAAAAAGTCAAAATGACGAAAGTTGAAATCATGAAAAAAAGTCAAAATTACAAAAAAGTTGAAATCATGAAAAAAGTCAAAATGACAAAAAGTTTAAATCATGATAAAAAAGGCAAAATGAAAAAATAAAGTTGAAATCATGAAAAAAGTCAAAATGACAAAAAGTTTAAATCATGATAAAAAAGGCAAAATGAAAAAAATAAAGTTGAAATCATGATTAAAAAAAGTCAAAATGACAAAAAAGTTGAAATCATGATAAAAAAGTTGAAATCATGATAAAAAAAGGTCCATCCATCCATCCATTCTCCTCCGCTTATCCGGGGCTGGGTCGCGGGGGCAGCAGGCTAAGCAGGTCTTAAAGTAAAAATGACAAAAAGAGTTGAAATCATGATAACAAAGGCAAAATGAAAAAATAAAGTTGAAATCATGATAAAAAAAGTTAAAATGACAAAAAATGAAATCATGAATCAAAGTCAAAATGACAAAAAAAGGAATCATGAAAAAAATCAAAATTACAAAAAACGTTGAAATCATGATAAAAAAGTCGAAATGACAAAAAAAGTTGAAATCATGAAAAAAAAGTCAAAATGACGAAAAAAGTTGAAATCATGAAAAAAATCAAAATGACAAAAAAAGTTGAAATCATGATAAAAAAGTCAAAATGACAAAAAAAAGTTGAAATCATGATAAAAAAGTAAAAATGACGAAAGTCAAAATGACAAAATTATGATAAAAAAAGTCAAAATGACAGAAAAAGTGGAAATCATGATAAGAAAAGTCAAAATGACAAAAAATAGAAATCATGATAAAAGAAGTCAAAATGAAAAAAAAATAGAAATCATCATAAAAAAAAGTCAAAATGACAAAAAATGTCGAAATCATGATAAAAAAAGTTGAAATCATGATTAAAAAAAGTAAAAATGACAAAAAAAGTTGAAATCATGATTTAAAAAAAAGTCAAAATAACGAAAGTTGAAATCATGATAAAAAAAGTAAAAATAACAAAAAATGAAATCATGATAAAAAAAAGTCAAAATGACAAAAAAAGTTGAAATCGTGATAAAAAGTCAAAATGACGAAAAAAAACTTGAAATCATGATAAAAAAAGTTGAAATGACGAAAGTCAAAATGACCAAAAAAGTCGAAATCATGATAAAAAAAGTCGAAATGACAAAAAAAGTTGAAATCATGATAAAAAAGTCAAAATGACAAAAAAAAAGTTTAAATCATGATAAAAAAGTCAAAATGACGAAAGTCAAAATGACAAAAAAGTGGAAATGATGATAAAAAAAAGTCAAAATGACAGAAAAAGTTGAAATCATGATAAGAAAAGTCAAAATGACAAAAAATTGAAATCATGATAAAAGAAGTCAAAATGACGAAAGTTGAAATCATGAAAAAAGTCAAAATGACAAAAAAAGTTGAAATCATGATAAAAAAAAGTCAAAATGACAAAAAAGTTGAAATCATGATAAAAAAAGTCAAAATGACAAAAAAAGTTGAAATCATGATAACAAAGGCAAAATGAAAAAATAAAGTTGAAATCATGACAAAAAAAAGTCAAAATGACGAAAGTTGAAATCATGATAAAAAAAGTAAAAATTACAACAAATGAAATCATGATAAAAAAAAGTCAAAATGACAAAAAATGAAATCATGATAAAAAAAGTCAAAATGACAAAAAAAGTTGAAATCGTGCTAAAAAGTCAAAATGACAAAAAAGTTGAAATCATGATTAAAAAAGTTGAAATCATGATTAAAAAAAGTCAAAATGACAAAAAAAAAGTTGAAATCATGATTAAAAAAAAGTCAAAATGACAAAAAAAAGTTGAAATCGTGAAAAAAGTCAAAATGACAAAAAAAAGTTGAAATCATGAAAAAGGTCTCTCTTGTGTTTATCTTCCCAAGGAAAAATCCAATTGTATTTCTCTTTTTTTTGGAGCTTTTATTTGCTCACTGGAGAAACATCATAATATTTGTTTTAAAGTCTTAACTCAAGAATCGCCACATTAATGCAGTGGAGGAGTTTGTGTACCCCAGTGACCCTGGGAGCTGTGTTGTCGGGAGCAATAGCTCCTTGCTGCTTTGCTTCTCCAGTTCTCACTTTCTGCAAGATTATTTATTTTCACGCCATATTTCCCCCTCATGTCATTCAGCCACACACATCCACTGATTTTATGGGCAATAGACAAGCTGCTGCGGGTCTCTCTGCGGCCCGCTGTCCCCGGGCTTGTATCGAGATCACCGCCGTTACAGCAGCGAGCGGTAGCGGGGCTAGTAGGTAGATTAGGCTTTTGCCAAATCCTGTTGGAAGCAAGGAGAAACTAAAACATCCTTTTTCGTGGTGAAACCTTACCGTCCCTCCCCGCTCTGTGATTTGATCCCTAAAACAGGGCTAAGAAACAGCCCTGGTTGCCAGACTGCCTGGAGGTTCAAAATGAAATTCGAGCGCGCAAGGCAGTATGGGTATACCCAGGCTAACATAAACCCATGGTGAGGCGTCTTTTTCTCTCTGTGGTCCACGTTGGTGGAAGACCTGAAGCCATCAGATCTTTAACAGCAAACTGAAGACTTATCTTTTTAATTTGGCTTTTACTTAAACCATTTTTAGAGAGTGGTTTAGTGTAACAGCATCTTCTTATTTATTTATTTATCTGCTATTTATTCTATTAGTCTATGTATATATATATATTTAGGGCCACGGGGCAATCGCACCGAGCACTATTGTTATACTGTGGATTTTTTCTTCTTCCTCTTCCGGAAACAATTTCGTCCCGCTACTAGTCCTACAACTCGAAAAGTTGCAGGACAAATTATCTATCAAAATGTGCGGTTTGATCAGGATCGGTGTGCTATTACTTTTATCTACGGGAAATGAATTTTTTGCGAGGTAAGTCGCAAAAAACTGCCCAAAATTTTGCATTGAAGTGAATGGGACGGACGAAAAAAAATGAGCAAACAAGAATAATAATTGGAGATTTTCAATTTCACCTAGAGACTCCATTTAAACTTTAAACAGTAGACACAAGTCTTGTGTATCGGTGTATTAATCCACGTTTCGATAGGTCATATAGTTTTTTTTATCAATCCCTGTTCAATGACCATGATCATTTTTGGAGAAATTCTGATATTATAATGGATGTGTATTGCATGGAATGTTCGTGTCACAGTGTGTGACATCATCGCCAGAGTGCAGAGGGAGACAAAAAATTGTCAAAAAATGCAAATTCCACTCTACAGAAATAATTTATACATAGAAACGTAGGAAAATTTGTCTTCTTACTCACAATCCTCTGGTAAAGCTGTCAGAGTTATAGTTTGGGCGTAGGACACACAGATGCGCCACCAACACGCACCAACAGCCTCATTGGCTCCCATATTAAAAATGCAGGAAGATTTCTGAAACAGGAAGATGTAACAGTTTTTTTAGATCGCTCTAACAAAGCTATTTTTTAAATTTTTCTTCGAAAAAAAAACATATGTAGGAAGAACTCAGGATGCTCAAAGTGAAGTCGGATCAATGATAGGTATTATGGTTTTGCAAAAAATGCTTTCTGTTCGAGGCCAGAAATTCCAGTCTGTCCACCTCTGGCTGCTATCACTCTTCCGAAACATTCGACAGGTGGTGTCAGTTAATTCTGTTGATTGCTTTGATCTGATTGCCTTTGATGTTTGATGTGATTACAGTTACAGATACACACACACATGCGCGTAAGCGCGCACACTCCTCACACATGCATAGACATGCTTCAAACACACACACACACACACACACACGCAGGTAACTTTATGCGATTTTCGCTACACACACACACACACACACACATACACACAAATGCGCGCACACTCCTCCAGATACACGTTTCACACACACACACACACACACACACACATTTTGAGGTTAAAGGGCATAGTTTGAAATCTCTGAAGAATCTCATCATAGTGCACACACACCGGCAGTAGCCCCCGTGGCCCTTTCAGAATTTCCCAAGAGGAAATTTTCTAGTTGTCTATTATTGTACTTATGTAATTGTGAGTTGACATGGAAATATTCACTGAAAGCTTTAGGAATGGAATTTGGAATATACATATACTTAAAGATAAAAATGCATATTTGGTATATATTGATCTAAAAAAATGTCATTATCTTGAGTTTTTGGAAAAGGGGAGCAGAAGGATCTAGTCGTTTTGAAAATGTGGCAGTTCTAACAAATCTTTTCTGAACATGAACATATAAATACATCTGTAACAAAAACATTACAAATCAGGCTATCTCAATACTATAACTAAGTTTCAACTTATAGGTATATAGGTTGAAATGGTGGTGACTCTGTAAACAGGACTACTGCATTCAATTTAAACACTTTCCTTATGGGGGAACACACAGGAGCAAGGAAATGTGTCTCCCTCAATTGCAGTGGCGTCAAAAATTCTGCCAAGAGATGCTCAGTCCATCACAGTAAAAGACATTTTGGGGGAAAAACATCTGACTAAAGTTTCCCTTGTGGCCACACGAGGGCAGCACACTACCGCTGGGTGTTACTCTTCTGGATTCCTTTGTCATCTCAAACACTAAACAAACAGAGCTGAACAATTTAATCTTTGTGTTTGCACGTGGCATTCTTTGCCCATTGATTCCTTTAAGTTTTAAGCAAACAGAGCTTTGTCTTGTTTGATAGGAAAGTCAACACAGCACGTAGTCCCCATTATGTCCTCATTATGAGGGACTTTCTGTACAGTACAGCTCATAATAATGTGTTTGCACATGGAGGTGCTTTGACAGTGTATGTTGGTGTGGCTAAATGTTCTCTGACCGTGATTGAACTTTCTGGTATTGATACAGCCGGTAAAAAGTACAGCAAACTGAGACACTGATGATTTATGGTTCAGCTTGTTCTAACCTCAGAAAACCTTAAGAACATTTCTCCTTTGCATGTATAGTTTTTTTTTTTAATCCTATATTATCTGCTTACAATTTTTTGTTTTGTATATGTTTAAATGTCTAACTATTCTTTAAGCTATGGATACTAGAAAGACATATATTTTGTCAACCAAGACCTTGAATTATGTAGTGGTTTTTCAGACATACTTTAGACTTTTTTTTCGTTTTGCTCAGATGCAATATCCCCACGAAACATATGGATTCAGACAAACTACACAAAAAGATGTACTCCACAATATCTACTGCGGATGGCACTTTTCATCTGTAAACATCTCATACTATTTTTTCCCAAAATTAACTTCACCACCTAGGAATAAAAATACTGCACATGTGATAGACACCATCGATAAACATTTGCATTTTTGGATAACATAAGCTAAGGCTGCAACCATTTAAAACTTTTTTTTTTCTGAATCCAGTTAGTAGAATCACGAAAACATCTCTTCTTTCAACAAACTCGGTAGGTGCAAACTCCTGTTAATGTCTGTTACTTCATCTATTTCAGCAATAGCTGTAGACATTTTCCCATGAAAAGACCAAAACCAGCAATAAATGTATCCTGTGCAGCTAAAGCCCAATATATTATTCCTGTGTGCCATAAAACCCCATTGGTACCCAAAAAAAAAAAACTTTTAAATAAGCCATACTGTTGCACAAGATGACAGGTTTCTTCATGAGCATTAACACAAGCACACAAAGACCTACCCTACTGCAGTAAATACTCGCTTAAGCACCAAAAATACCTAATTCACAGCTGAATACATTCCCAATCTAATGCACAATTTGATTTTGTTTGATATTCATTTGCTTTATTATGACTCTAAATTGCCCGTAGGGGTGAATGAGAGCGTGAATGATGGACTAGAGACCTGTCCAGGGGGTTTCCCTGCCTCTTGCCCAATGTCAGTTGGGACTGGCTCCAGCCCCCCATGACCCAAGTGGTTAAGGATAATGAATAAATGTGTAAAAATTGAATATTTCTTCAGTAGGAACAAATGGGTTTGGTTTTGAGAGCCACAGAAAGTTGTCTGAAAGTTTTAGAGACGGACTAAAAAATGTTGATTTCATTATGTTCTTATTGTTTAAAACAAGTGTAAAACAACACTAGCTTATCCATTGTTGGCTTACATATGAAAATGGGATTAACTTTATCTTTGACTCACACTTTTGTCATTGGTGCTTGTAAATGTACTTAAAACACATTGTAAGTGAGACCACAGGGCTTCCCTGCTTTTTATGAGCCAGAGACGGCCCACTTTGTCAACCTCGTTCCTTGTATCTGTCATCTTACAACCTCATAACTGCACTTCTGGTGTTTACGATTCAGTTGTTGGTTCCTGTAGACCCTAATGCTGCCCACCAACTCACAGGAAACAGACCAAGAAAATAACCCTGATTCTCTAAATCACCATCAAGTATATATTTTTAGAGATATAAGTTAAACTCTCATCAGATATCAACCGCTCCATACATCATCCGGACACAGTTCAGATCTCGTAAATGTCAGTTACGTTAGCTTTGTTTGGGTGTCGAGCTCTGGCAACCAGACCAACACAGACTTGGATAGTCAACACAGAGTTTTGGCTTTGCCTGCAAAGTGACGTGATGTTTTCATCAGTGTAGAGGAGAAACAGGGAAACCAGCCATGAGTGCTTCTGAACGCCAAATGAAATATTATTCAGGTGGAACAATGACCTGCTGGCTGAAAAAGTGATGAATTACATCCTTAATTGTAATAAGAATGTTAATTATAATTCTTGTTATTATTATTATTATTACTTTTATGACATTTATTATGATGGTAAACAGGGACAGAAATCTATAGCAATCTCAAGAAACTGTTCAATAATCGGCAACAACATAAAAACTATAAAGCCTGGCTCTTTCCTGACATTTGTAGGATAAATGGAACAAGGAACACAACTCAAAAAAATAGATGTCAGCCTTCAGATAGATGTTTTTGGTTGTCCTTTGAAGACATAATGTGAACATAATGTCAGTTGTATGAAGACTGGTACTTGCATTTTATGCTATTTATTTGGCAGCAGGCTTGGTAAAGGCTTCACAGGTGGCTGTGACCTCAGGAAAGATCAATTTACTGAAAGAAATAAACATGTAAGAAATAGAAAAGTGCCTTCCTTCTTCTACAGTCATATTTGAGATAATGACCAAAGTAAACAAGTTTCAGCCACCTGTGGACTACTTCAGTATGAAAATTACAATTCCCACACAGCGCTATTTTAAACAGTAAACTGTTTACAATAGCGCTGTGTGGGAATCTAACTATCTGTAATCTTTAATGGAAACCTATATGCACTGGTGTCATGGAAAAGAATGACAGAATGCCATGTCACTTAGCCCATTACGATAGATAGATAGATAGATAGATAGATAGATAGATAGATAGATAGATAGATAGATAGATAGATAGATAGATAGATAGATAGATAGATAGATAGATAGATAGATAGATAGATAGATAGATAGATCATTTTATTAATCCTTTTCAGGAAATTACAGCAGCTTCAAGGCAGACATAAGTATGATGGCGTATTAGGGCCAAGTATGAAAAAAAAAAGGACAGAGGGGAGGGGGGTAATATTTAAGAAAAAGCTTGCAAATTTACGGCAAATTTGCGGGGAAAAAGTAGAAGAAAAGAAGAAAAGTCGGAAAAATAGTGTTTTGTCTTTGTCAAGGAACCTGAACACACCACGGACGCCGCCCGGAAAGCAGGGGATGGCACACGGACACACTAGTGAAGAGGTGCAACAGTATGGAACATACACGTATAAATTGCGGGTCGCCAAATAGCTTTTTCTTCAGCCATTATGTAGCCAGTAAGGCCCAGATCTTAGAGGGCTGCACCTATACTCATAGAATCTGGAGTTACAGTACTGAACTAATGTTCTATTTTGTAGATAAGAGCTATTGCTTTTGGGTTAAGGGCAAAGTAGGATATGGTCCATGCCTCATTGGGTCCGTCCAGTACCACAAGTGCAAGCACAAACACACACACACACACACACACTTTTTTTTTTTTCATAAATCTGCAACTTTTTTCTCACAAATTTCCCACTCCTAATCTCATAAATCTGCAACTTTTGTCTTGCAAATTTGCCACTTCAAATCTCGTAAATCTGCAACTTTTTTTCTCGTAGATTTGCCACTTTTTTAGTTTTTTCTCGAAATATTACCCCCCTCTCCCGGGTCCGTATTTATTTATTTATTTTTCATACTTGGCCCTAATACGCCATCGTACATAAGTGCAAAGTTATTTTTGTACATTATAAAACTTAAACCTTTTTTCGAATTTAATCATGTGGCTTCCAAATAATACTTAAATGAAAATCTAAAGTCATGTTAGCTAATTGATTTGCTTCTAACTAATTCTAATTATGGTCTGTGGAAAAGAGAAATATAAACAAATAAAAAAACAAGGATTTACAGATATTAAAATAAATACATAGTTTATGTTTATAAAAGTTTCTGTTTGATTTTATTATATCAATGTAGTCTCTGCAAATTCTAAGAAAACCATGTGTACCATTCATTATTATAACCAATCATTTAACTTAAAAAGTTACTGTAAAAAAATACAGTCTATGGTCAGCATTGTACACTTATGCAAAATATTATTAATTTTATTAAATTGCATTTTTATAATGCAATAAATTAATATTATTCCTTATAGCACACATACAGTATGCTCTAGTTGCTTGATATAGGATTATACCCTCTGCAATAGTAACATGAACCAGAAACACAAAAGACTAAAGATCTTTACACAATGGAGGCTGGATTTCTCAAAGAGACTGTGAGTTTTTATAAAAATATAAACATATAAATGATTTATTTTCATTTTGTTCATATATTTGAATTTATTGTTGCGTTAAATTGCCTTTTCTGCAATTTGAGCATTGACATTTGACCAAAAATGTACTTTGGGCACCAACTGTAGGGGCTTGGTGCTTCCCTATGGGGCCAGTGCTTAAAAATATTAAGGTCTGTCCCTGCAGCACTTTTACATACAGCCCGATCACTCACAGTGACATGTGGCACGTGTCGTCTGCAGCCCAGGACCCTCAGTGTCTCCATGGCTTTATATGGTGGATTCACAGCATCAAAAGAGCACAGGACAAAAACAGGGGGGCTGGAGAGAAGAGCAGAGGGGTGGGCTGAGGGAAGGAGGATGAAATGGGGATGAAAGTGAGAGAGAAAACAAAGCATGTTGGGAGAGAGGAGAAATAACTCCACAACATGACACCTGAAAGTGGCTTTTTGTGATGTGTCCAAGAGTTTTGAAAAGATTTGCTCTATTTTGGTTTAATGCAACTTCTCTAATTGTGTTGGTCATTTTGCAATCATTTCTATAATTTATGATAAGATTGTTCTCAAGTTAATAGGTGAAATGCAAAAAACAAGAAGAGATCATACAAGTTATAAACAAGCCAACAGTTTAGCAAGAATATCCAAATAACTTTTTGGGAGCTTAAACTATGTGTGTGTACAACTACAGCAAGTATGGCAGATCAATGTGGAATGAGGTGAGCTTTTGAGGGAATAAGATACATGTTGTAATCAAGTCATTTAAGTTAGTTTTGATTTAATTTAAATTGTTGGTTGGTTGGTTTAATTTATGTAATTGTTTATATTTATATTTACTCTTAATTGAAATGCTTTTAATTTACAATCAACTAATTTGATCATAATTATTTTAATCTTTCTTTTAATGTTTTAAATTCATATGTATTATTTTAATTGTCTGTTTTAATTCATGTTTGATACTTGGGTTTTTTGGACATTGTGCTTGCCATATAAATAAATCAATAAAAAATGTAATTTGCTCTTCAAAAACTTGCCTTTAAAAAGACGTTCCCAGTGGATGTTAGCAAGGTCGTCTGTTTGTCCTCACCCTCCACTCTCCCTCGCTGTCCTATTTTGGTATTGAGATGATAACATCTTTTTCCTGGGAATCTTCTGGCAGCACGAAAAAGAGAGAGAGAGAGAGAGAGAGAGAGAGAGAGAGAGAGAGAGAGAGACAGAGAGAGAGAGAGAGAGAGAGAGAGAGAGGGAGAGGGAGAGAGGGGGGCAACATTGTTTCCCTCCAAAGTCAAAGTCAGCACTTTGTTTCAACTCACTTGCCCTGTGTATGCGTAGGTTTGTCTTTATGCACTCTAAAAAGACACTAAACTCTAACACCTACTCCTCTGGAGAGATGGACAAAAACACAAATCAATTTCTCTGTTTGGTAGGTTGCTGTTGTGGCAGTTTTGACAACTGCACTAGGTTAATGGGTGAGCTGGCCAAAGAAGACGCACACAATACTCAGTTCTCCAGGTTTTATTAACACATCCGTACTCCAATACACCGCTCAGTCCCGGATGGTTATTTGACAAAGCAACAAAGTTCCATGCACTGCTCAACTTGTGACTGTTGCACTTTGGCAGCATTGGCTCTTAAGCAAAAGGCAATGTGGGCCTAAACATCCTGCCCTATACATCACATCAGGACAGACCTGACTTATTTACAGGTTCCCCTCTCACAAGGTGTTATCAGAGTTAAGTTCACAGTTTGAGTTCCCACAAGGCCTTGCATCTTGAATATCAAGTAGGTGCAATTTTGACGTTTTCTACATCTTAGCTACATTTTTAGCTCCTTCTGTTTCCATTTTCATGTTCTGTAAGTTCACATGCACAGGGAAACTGCTCTCAGGACGGGGATGTAAACAGTGTGGACGTACACAGCTTAAAGGATAACATTCCACTCTTGCAAACATAACAGATAAATATGAGCTCAGACTGCCAGTAAACACCATTAGAAACGTGAGTGCAGACGTAAACGTGTTTTTGTTTAGACTTGTTCAGAAATGATTTCATGGTGAAAATATTTGTAGAGGCAGGCGGGATCGACAAATTTGCAATTTCTCAATTCCAAACACTTTGTTGTATGTCACAGTTTCAAATAAAATAAAAAGCTATTATAGTGACACTTTGTGTTTTTCCCTTCATTTATACTGTAAATTGTTACTGTTAATTGTTGTTTTTTTAGTTTAATCTTAATTAAATGGTTTTAATTTACATGTCTGAATTTTATCTTAATTATTAAACTTTAAACTCTTTCCATTAAGGAGGAATTGACACGTTTTAGATTTCACAATCTCAAACTATATGTTTTGTCTATATACTACTATATATATATAGTATATAGTAGTATATTTGTCTATATACTACTATACTATATGTTTGTCACATTTTCAAATCTAAAAAAATAATATATACCTGAGCCAACCACAAAAACTACAGTAAGACTGAATACCACTAGGCTAACAGATAAACAGATATCCACCATTGTCCAATAGCACTTCATTTTCCCAAATCGATACTGAAATTACATCCAGTCGTTACGAACAGAAGTAATGTTTTACACCAAAATCCTGATGTTTTTGCTTAATGTTAACAATGTAGTTTTGTTGCATAACTTAACCAACAATTTTGTCTAAATTCACAACATTAACCACCCGCTTTGCATCTCAGTGCGTCTGTATGTTTTTTTTTTTTGTTTTATCCCCAAAGCTTTATACCCACCTCGGTTCAGAAACACTGAAATTCAATGGTTTGCAGAAGCGTAATGCCAGCATTTATTCTGGTGATGGAGTTGATGTGTAGCACTGGTTTGAGTCTACGAGACATCATTGTTGCCATTTTTTTGTTGGAAAAAATGCTGGAATAAAATAAGCAAACTAAACAAATTAAGAAACAAATTTGCAACTTTATAGGTTCCATACATAAGCACTATAACATAATACAAACATTTTTTAAAAAACTGTACAGAAATGCCTCCAAGTTGTAAACAACAATGTCAAATGTCTCTAAAATTGTCAGAAATAAACTGACCCGTGCTGCGTGCTGAGGTTAATGCTTCTCTATCGGTGACCTTTAATTGCTCTCCAGGCAACCCTGCTGTTGCTCCAGCGGCCACGCTTTTGACAAGAGGGTTTGTTATTTAAATGTCAATTCTATATTTGACTTGGCAAACCGTATTGACCCTGCAGACCTGTGTTCACACTGTCTATATCATGTTTTCATTTTTTCTATATGTCCATGTGTAAATCTAGGCTTGCCGCCAAGTGTGTCAGTCTCTGGTCTGAGCCGACAGGAACACACCTGCTCTCTGGTTCATATTGTGTGTACATCTGCTTTCACATATTTGGATGAAAACTGAAACTCTGGAAGCCAAAAACTACATTTGTTCAGCTGCTAATGGAAAAAAAAATCTCTTGATCTGGGATCCACTGACTCCCTCTCTGGCTCCGATCTGATCACTGAGGCTAAACAGGTGCACAACCAGGCCGCTTAAATAAAACATTTACTCTGCTGTCTCTGTCACTTCATCACTCAGAGCTTTACTACCAAGGACTCCACTTCCAAAACACTACACAGTTCTGAAAATAGATCTTCCACTGAAGCTCAGGATGAAGTTGTAGATCTGTAGAGGCTATATGTCCACAATGAACTCTACTAACAGTCAAATGTAATTAAAGGGACATTTTGTATGTTTTTTTTTAACCTGGATATGAATATATAGAACTAGAGGTTTCTCAAAAGCACACTTTGCTGTGCAGCATACCTTATTTATAAATATCTTCTGTGTATTGTTCTATATTAAATATGTTTTATACCTCTTATACTATACTGTGTATATTTTCTAATGTATTTTTTCATTTATTGTTCATATAACAAGAATATATAGATGGCAAATAGCAGCCATGTAAGTATTTAATGTATATAATGTATGTATATGGTTTATTTTTATTCTTTCTTCTGTTTTTATATCTTTATAATGTGATATGAGATTTTTTTATTATTGGTTCTAAAATGATGACATTCTACTGGGAAGAATGTAATATGAGAATATGATATTTTAGTATAGGCCTATTTTTCTTATTTTAGATTTACTTTAGAATTGTTGATTTGGAAAATGACGGTGTAAACCTTTTGTCTGACAGTGTTTACTTGCTGATTTGATCGTTTTCGTTGATATTTGCTCTTCTACCATGGGTAAGTAACCTTCGTAGTTAAATGTTTTTTGTGTGATTTAACTTGTGTTTATTGTTGTTTCATATATTTTATGCTATAACCTGTGTACTTCTGTTTACTGCCTAAATTACAGTTATAAGCTATGTGAATGAAAGCTTTGTGTCTGTGTACTGACTGTTTAAAGTACAGTGACGTAATGTTGATCTAGCGAAGTGAAATACAACGCTGGAGTCTGCTCATGGTGTTTTATCTTGAAAAAGACCGGATTTCCTCTGCAATTTTCTCTGACTTCCTTTCAGACCGATCCGCTCTCTGTCCAGCTTGACATGTGCTACTCGCATCGAGCGCCAAAAATACAACAGACACGTAATGCACTAGTGGCCTAGCGTCGAGAAGCGTCTGGGACGCGTCTGAAACGGAGCACTACTGAGCCGGTGGAGGCTGATACATTGACTATAATGGCCACGTATTACTTGTGTTGACGCGACGCTCATGCGACGCACCGCAGACGGGCCCGATGGATTTTGGGGGTGAGGGGAAAAGTGTTGTGGTTGTTTTTGCATGCCTTTTTGCATGAGTAAACGGTGAAAACATGAACTGGTCCTCGTGCTTTTCTTTTCACCCACAACTCCAAAGTAATTGTAAGTAAGTTATTAAGCGAGATTATAAATAAGTAAATGTACGGAAAGACCTGTATTACAATAAATTCCCCATTATGTATCTTGAGCTGCGGTGATTACTACATTTTCCCACTAAAGTCTTATCTCTAATTGTGTTTTTCATCATCAATTTCAAAATCCGATTTTATGTTCTCTATGTTCTTTTATGTTGATCCAGTTAATCAAAGTGCAAAAAAAAAATCTGGTCTTAAAGGTGAGGTAAAGATTGGTAAACCTTTTTAAAGTGGTGTATACAGGCAGAATGAAAAGTATTCAAAAATTGACAAAATAGCCCAAAACTCATAAGGATTACGACCATAAGGCCGAAACGCTGGCATGTTTGTTTTTAATATTGAAACTGGAAGTTTAGATTGCGTCTGACAACATTATAGCAAGGAACCAACAAAGAAATAAAATGTTTTTCTGAACCGAGTCTCACTGAAGAAGTCTCATCCTGAAACCTTGTGGGAGGCGACTTGTTGCCAGAAGACAGATGAGAACATGAGTTGGAGAGAGAAGTGTCAGGAAGAGTTTGTTTTGTTGAGTAAATAAAGCATAGCTTAGTGTTACCGAAAGGATTTTCAGTGTCATGGCTGCATGTTTAGATTATTTCAACCTTGTGGAGGAAGCTAGATGAGATTTCAGAGCAAGACTTCTCCTCCAGGGTTTACTTAACCCTTCACCTTGTCAGCCACCTCCTCTCCTTTTTCCTTGTTTCAAATGATCCTCGATTTCTTATGTACAATATTCTTCTTACTTCATGGAATAAGTTGTTTTATAGTATAGTCCTCCTTTCTCATTTTTCCATTCTGTAACAGCAGAAGGAGCAGATCCAACATGGCAGATGTTAAACTGGGAGTGATGCCGTCAGAGGGCCTCACTTGGCCCCTCGCAGCGACATGTGAGCTACATGAAAAAGTGAACTGTGAGGAGTAATATTCCTGCCACGGGCCATGGTGAATTGCAATCACTGGAACGGCGATTTGTCTTTGCAAATGACCCCTGATGCTGATTGGCTGTTGCATGTTCAGGCACAAACCTGCCAGGTGATGTCTTGGCTAATGCTTTCAATAATCACGAGGAATATATCTGCAATCAGTCACACTTCACAGGTGTTCAAAACTTTCCCAAGCACCGATAGCTCCGTCAGCTGCGCGCACGTTTACATTCCTCTGTTCCTCTCCTGATTAAGATGTTTACCTGGCTGTCGGCTGGAGGGACTCATCCTGCTGCTGCTGTTTGGTGTCTGTGTGGACAGACTTTAGGCACAGAGAGTTTGTCAAATCTGCAGTGAAACATGGTTTAAAGTTACACTTCATATTTAAGCAACATAATGCTAATATTATACCTTAAAATAAGAGCATGAAAACCATTTTGCTGCTATACTGACTTTAGGAGTTTAGGGGAAATATTTTGTCTGTCATTCCTACTCTATACTGCAGTAACACACCACCAAATATTTTACTGATTTTGGTAAAACAGCATTATATTTTAAATAGAAAATACTGTATGCAATTCCCTGTGATGTCCTCCAGCTGCTCTCCCCTAACTCTCTGTGATTTAAGAGTTTCCTAATGGACAAGAACATCAAGTGATATAGCCAAGAACCAAGAACAGATCATTTGCTTTCAAACTACATTTATTGGACCATATTAGTAACTTACCATCCACTCCCATTACTCCTGCAATGGTTTTCCAAGCCACTTCCTTTTTATGGTTGTCTTTATATAAAGGATGTGATGGGTCATAGATAATTGTATGATTTTGGACCTCCAGAATCAACATCTCCTCATCCATGGTGTCAGTGGGGTGAAAACCTCTAACCTGTTGACTTCAGGTCTGTCCCCGCCCATCATGACGTCTTCAAGTTGTGAAATATGATCCGCCTTGAACCCGAGGTATTTTATTTTGAAAATATACCGGATTTTATTTTGTGTCTGTGCACGACTTCCTGCCCCGAATGATCTGCTCTGTGCTGAATTAATGCGCAGTGCTCCGTCGTCCGTCAAAAATAGAAGCTCTGCGCAAGTGTTGCGAGGGCTGACGGACGGCCGTGCAACGACGGACTCACTACGCAGCAGATCTGGAGCCGGTGGAATCTCACTCAGTGATTATAATGAATGCGTATCCGCTCCGCCGACGGATCTGCAGCCGTTACACATTCAGTGGCATTTAGGGGTTAGCTGTGCTACCAGGACTGCTCTGAGCAGAAAGAGTTTTGGTGTTTACACCACTATAATACAAGATTTGGACCACAATAGTGAGTTTTTTTAGGGGGGGAATGTGGTCGGGTAGCATTGCCGATGTCAGAACAGAGCCAAGCGAGCAGGCAATGAAACCTGGTTCAGCAGCCTCTGAGGACATCATGAAACAACAAGACTGAAGAGGCATGGACGGAGGAAGCTAAGTTTAGAAAAGGAGAGAGTGACTGAGTAAGAGGGTGCAGGACAAGGGGAAGTCTCAGACTTTATTTTATTTTTTGGTTAGAGCTCATAAGGCACAAAATATAAGGCTGCAAGACCGACAGCGGGCTTGTGTTCAGAACTGATCTTCTTGCTTTTGGTTTAGCAAATAATATTAGCTGGCTTGCTGTGTCTTGTATTGCTGCTCTTGCTTGATTTTGGCTGTGTTTGTAAAATTGTAAACTAGTTTTTTATCATAAGTAATGCAATCATATAAATGCTCATCGGCTCATATTTAAAACAGTGGTGTAAAAGTGAGTTGTACTCTGAAACTGTATGGGCGCAAAATGGCAAAAAATAAATAGATAATAGAAATTGTATGTAATGTTGCTTTAACACTCCTGGGATGTAAATGTTACTTTCCAGGAGAACAGTGAATACTCATTTTGGCAGGAGAATGATAGAATAATGGATACTGGAATACTTTTGAAAGCAGAAACGTATATCAGATCAGTCCAAGTCAGTCAAAATCAAAACTTTTTGATGCAGTTCTGGCCAAATGAAGTTGAATAGAGAACAAATAGCTGGTGGAATTTAAAAGTCCCTCATGCTCTACTATCCATCTGTTTCTCTGCATCCAAACTCTCTGTTTTTACCGCCACCACATTCAGAGAGGACTCACATTATGTCAGACAGCTGGAGGAAGTTGTGTGAGGAATGTTGGATTCTTCAGACCAAACAGGGAGCGCTCTGGTCAGGGAAGTGGCTGGCTTGGTTTCTGGATGACCTCTTTGCACACGTTTCTTCTACTTTATTCTTGGCTTCCACCTGGTGCAGAGTCTAGGAACCAAAAGCAAGAGAAAAGGACGTCATGTCAAACCTGTCCAATACAAAAAAGTTTCCACCACCTGCTGAAATCACTGACTGTGGTTGACAAGTCAGTCGTCCGTGATTCAGATGATATATTTCACTTTTTGACACAACTCACTCATATTCCTGCAACCCCCAAAATTAGATTAACTGGCACCTCATATAAACACCAACACATTAAAGTGCTCATGAAACCTTCATGATGGATGTGACTCAGCTCTGACACGAGTTAGGAGGCCTGGTATTAGATGACTCAGTGGCAGCACGTGAGAATCACACTTATACCTGTTTTTGCCGCAGGAACTTTCCCAGGAGACAAAATTTCTTTGAAAGAAGTCATTAACTTTCCCTGCAATTTAACAGACTTTTACTTCATGTATGACAGTCCCAGATGAAAATCCTTTTACAATTTTGGGATTTAGTAAGGTAGATCAGTCCGCCACATGCAGGGTGGGTGTTTCTTGGTAATTATCAAATTAGCAATGAGTGAATGAGAGAGTCGGAGCTACATTAGGAGAACAAAATGAATTAATCAGAAATAAATATACTCATAAAACACTCAGCATATTGTCTACTGTGTCGACACAGAACATCAGAATCACACAAGCAACAAAACAATGACTTGTTGTTTTTTGCCAAAAGATCACAGTTCTTCACATGTGGCAAGAAGTTTTTAAATTTTAGTTGTTTTATTAATCCCTGAAACCTTCTGGGACAATAAACAAGACTGAAAAGTGTTTTTAAATAAGTGTTCAAGATCTTTATTTTGTCATATTAATCTATTTTTTAATAATAAACACAGATTTAGACTTTAGATTTGTCTAATTCAGTTTGTAAAGTTGACCCTTCCTCGCTCTGTAGAATGTCACGTTATTATCTAGCAAGTTTAGCAATGTCCAGTCTCACTATAGGTTAATATTTATGTTAAGACAGGAGAACTTAGTCACACATGTAGGCAAGTGACGAAAGCAATATACCGCTGTCAAAATTCACCGAAGTTGAACTTTATGTGATGCAAAGATTTGCTACTTCGTTTGCATAGAATACAAGTGAATGTGAGGCGAATATTTGTTAATTTCAGACATTTTATCTCATGGGTGGCCAAAGTTCTCTGATCAGCAATCAGCGAGAGAAATGATTGGAATGGAGCTGCAAACCTTATTTCAAGCCTTAGAATGAAGTTCAAACAGCCTACAGAGTCTAAATTAGCCCACCGACATTACATACAGGTCATAATGAGCATAAATTAGTATGATTTTGTCATTATACATCAAGGACCCAAGTGCAAATGAGAGGCAGGAGAACGAGGACATATCTCAGGAGATTTGGAGTCCAAAACTAGCCTAGAGCCTAGACCCTAGTCTCGACGTCCTTTTATTAGATATTCTAAGTTGTTTTTATTGTTTTTTTCACTTTGAACAACTGGATTTGATTGAAAGGTGCTATATAAATACAATATGATTGATTGATTGATTGATTGATTGATTGATTGATTGATTGATTGATTGATTGATTGATTGATTGATTGATTGATTGATTGATTGATTGATTGATTGATTGATTGATTGGAAAACTCAAAATTGGACTTGAACTTGGTGAAATTTAAAGGTTAATGCCAAATATAAGACTCACATTTTATAACTGAAGTATACAAATTGCTTTGGGTCTTCACCAATGATAAATTAAAATTAAAGAAACATTTCAGACAGCAAAATGAAAAGAAGAGAGAAAGTATGTAGGTAGGTGGAGGGCAGCCTCCCTGCAGGTACAACCATCAGCATTTTATAGGAAAATCCTACGCGTTGTGCCTTTAAGGACGTTTTAAACAAACTGTCTCTGAAAATGAGACAAGATGTACGTCCAGATAGGACACAGTGTTAGTGGGCCGGACATGTTTGACCTGGCCTCCAACCGGCAAACAAACACACAAACAGAGAGATTAGGAGCTCATAATCTGAACTCCATCCCAACAAACAGGCTGGTGAGTGACAGCTGGTGAACTCTGTGTCCCCTGACCACCGCTGGGCTGCGAGCCAATAGAAAAGCAGAAAGTGGGTCAGCACGGTGGATTATAGTTTATATGGAGACACGCCCGAATATTAGTTTTCCTTCATTTATTGTTCAATCAGTCAGATATGAATCAAATTGGGCCAAAGCCTCTCAGGGCCACTTACAATGATTATATTAATCAGATTTCAGGGAATTTGTAAATCAAATCCTTTTGAGGGATTTATTGAGCGGATGAAATGTAGAAATTGTTCCTGTTCCTGTGGCTGAACATGTCATCCGATAATGTGTTAAATATATTATTCAAATATAACAAAGTCGACCTATAAATGGGTCAAAGGTGTAAAAATTGAATGAACAGAAGTGTTGATTCTGTGTCCACTTGCACTGATTGAAGCTGATATTTTGCAACCAAAACATTTTTTTCAAATTAAATGATCTCATTATTCACTTTTATATTTTTTGTATCTCCAAACAACTGTCTCTTCACCTGTTTCACAATCACAAATGATATGGTTTGCAACGTTCCCCACAAAATATATAATTAAAAAATTGTTAACATTTGCTTAAGAGGTGTACAAAGAAACCGTTATCTGTATCATATCTGTATTAATTTAAGAAGAAGACCGAATATAGGTGTAATTTATACAGAGTCACATTAAATTGTTAAATATTGTATTTTCTCACCTATTATTCATTGGAAATTAAATGTCTGTGCCTTTAAAGCAGTGAATTGATTTAATATTGGCATATAATTTATTATAAAGTTTATCTTCACATCCTCACGCTCTTTTCATCATTCAAGAAACAACCCGAATGAATACACATTTGGCTGTTTCGTGAGTATTTACAGCAGTAAGATAGTATATGTGGGATTGATTAAATACAGTGCCTATATCCAATGGCATAAAGGTTGTTCTTTTATGGAAACTGTTGAAAAATAGGAAAAAAATATAGAATATCACCACACCTATCCTGAAAATCACATTACATTAATAATATTGATTGTAAATGAAAATGTTGCACATTTAAAGCAATACATTGATTTATTATTGGCATATAACAGGCAGCTTCAGATTAAGAAAAATATCATTTTTTTTGTCACTTTATTTGTGTTCGTATTTGGGCACATCCCTAATTTGCGTGATGTAACATGGTGGAGAAATTAAATAAATATATAATTTTGTGTGTTGTGATTTCAGCACAGTGACAACAGTTTGAATAACAGGTCACATGTTGTCCAATTGAGACCCAATAAGCTTTTGTTCATTTTTTCCTGAGCATTGCAAGCATCATTATCTACCAGGAGTAATGTCACAAAATAACTTTCAGTGCAGTGGCTGAGCAGCGTCCATTCAAATGAACACACACACACACATATTGACATTTCTCCTTGATTGGTACATAACAAACATGTGCTGTACATACTAACAGCACCAAAGAAACCCAGAGATGTTGGTGGCCTGATCAGTTTCCTCACCTTGTTTCCATCAAACCAAACTCTGACTGTTATGTAACCATGATGTCATCTATTATGTTGAGTATAGGAGCCAGCTGGGGGACCTTTAGGCCTCGGGAAGGGGAGGTGTGCTGTCCTTCTTCATCACTTGTGAAAATAATGTTCTACTGAACTGAATACGTTACATCACTAATTGCATAACATATGGCTTTCATACTGAATCCGTAGCATGCCTTTAGGCAACGACAACATGCCCGATTGGCCCATGTGTCGATAAAATCCTGGCAGAGCATCACGGTGACAAATTGAGGCAATGAAAAACAGCCAAGAACTTTGGCTCACTGTCCTAAGTTTGATTCTAAACAAGTTTGATAAACAACACATGACTTATCGTGCCATATGATTATTTAAAAATATTCTTGCATGCTGTGGCATTAATATGTCCCTGATTTGGAGCTATCTTTAACCATGTGGTGTCTTTTATATGCAAATTTAGCATAATAATTGTTTAAAAAAGGCACAATATTCTTAATATGTTAACTAAGATGGTTAGAGTGTGGTAATGAAACTCAGGTGCTGAAAAGCACAATTTTTCTTTACAGTAACAGATTCACAGTATTTTTTTATTTTTTTATTGATAGTGCAGATTTTCAGAGTGAATGGGGGAGACAGGGGCGATCCAGATGTTTTAGCCTCACTAGTGGGGAGCTGTCATGTCGTCCATCTTTATATACAGTCTAAGAATAAAAATGTTTACAGCCTGATAAAAGAAATCCAAAGGTAATAATAGATCCTACATTCATGACAGCTGCATACCCATTTAAATCACATTAATGGTTAAAGTTTAAGTTATGCATAATTAAGGGTGTAGTCACTTTGAGTGACAGTCAGCTTTAGCTCCACCTCTTTGGCCAGAGCCACCCACATTGAGCTTTATTTTCTTATTTATACAGTTAACGGCCTACTCCTAGGTGCATTTATCTAAAGTACCTTCAGAAAGCTGCATCCAAAAGGCATCCATATCAGATTCTGCAGTCTCATTCTGTTGGTCACCAACCAGATCTTCAGACCACAGGTGACTTTGTACTTTTAAAAACTGAAATAGCTGCACAAAGCCACTGTTGCACAAGAGCCAATGGCCTGCAATATGGCTCCTGGGTGGTGTTGTATCACTGGACAGCCAGCTCTGAGTCATTTCTTGGGAAGCACCATAGAACACACACTTATATTTTGGCCATGTCAGAAATTTGGATACCCATGCAGGGAACTGTAAAAGAAAGGGGCAGAGTGTCGTAAACAAGGAAGCTTATGTAAGGAGGTCAGAGGCCATGAATATAATGGCCACCCATGACCAGGTAATGAGCAGAAACACACACACACACACACACACACACACACACACACTCTTGTACTTCTATCTTTGTGAGGACCCTTCATTCACATTGAGCATTCCCTAGCTCTTTACCCTAATCTGAACCATCACAACTAAATACCTAACCCGTTTTGACAACTGCACTAAGTTAATGGGTGAGCTGCAAACAAGATGCACACAATACTCAGTTCTCCAGTTTTTATTAACACATCTGTACTCCAATACACCGCTCAGTCCCGGAGGTTATTTTACAAAGCAACAAAGTTCCATGCACCGCTCGACTTGTGATAGTTGCATTTCCCAGCCCTATACATCACATCAGGACAGACCTGACTTATTTACACGTTCCCCTCTCACAAGGTGTTATCAGAGTTAAGTTCACAGTTTGAGTTCCCACAAGGCCTTGCGTCTTGAATATCAAGTAGGTCGCCACCTACTTCATGCCCCACCATGACAGGAAACACCAAATTTCCTTCACAAAATCTAGGCAATATATACAAAAAAATGAATACTAACTACTGAAATACTAAACATTCTAAATACTGGAGACCACCATCCATCCATCCATTATTGTTAACCGATTATCCGCACTTGGGCCGCGGGGGGCTGGAGCCGATCCCAGCTGTCATTGGGCGAGAGGCGGGGAATATCCTGGACAGGTCAGTGCAAATTAGTGAGGTAATGAGGTAAGTTCATTACAAGTGCAAATTGCAGTCAGACAGGCAATGAGGAAATGCATTATGAATGTTTTTTAAGTTGAGGAGCTGCACAGCTTTGGGCACAAAGGTGACCCTTCTCCTCTGAGTCCTGCAGACGGGGCCGCCGGCCTGATGGGAGCCACTCAAACATCGAGAACAGAGCATGTGAGGGGTCTTGGATAATGCGGCCAGCTAGTCTGCATTAAATACACACACAGACACACATTCTTACACCTAACCCCAACCCTTACCCTAATCTAACCCTAACCTAATTATACCAAACCAAGTCTGAATCCCCAAACAGGCCTGCGAAGAAGTGAAAACTGTCCGAAAATGTCCTCACAAACCAAAAATGCCCTCACTCTGTTGGTTAACAGACAACTCTGTTGTGCTGGTCCTCACAATGTAGGAGCTACAAGTACACACACACACAACAAAGTCAAATGCCTGCCAAGTTCTCCCTCTGAGGTCATGCTGTTGAATTACATCCCTTGGACTCATGCACACTTAAACTATAAAATATTTATAGGCAACATGACATAGTAAAAAAATATAGTTTTTGAGTCGATCAATCTCTTAATCTAACAAATTCTACTTAAATTACAATTTCTGGCCTTATTTTACCACAAGCCTTCATTTGAATCATGCTTATTTTAGGGTCTTAATTCCTAACTGTCCTGTTTTTAAACAACATTAAATTATCATGTTTTTATTTGTTTAATAATATAAATTCACTATTTGCTGTTTATCCTTATCCTGAAGTGTTGGCGTGTGTTTAGAGGTTTCCTGGTAAAACAGGGTGATTGTAGTTCTGATTATATAACATTGTATGTTCACATATTTGTGTGTGTGGGCAGGAACACGTCTGTGTCACATCAAAAGGTTTAGTTGGTAATAAGGGGTAATAAGAGAGACGGATGGCTCTTGTGGTGTAAATTACACACTGACTGAGCAGGGCAGTGACCGACTGTCTGCCTCTCTCTCTTTCTCTCTCTCGTTCTCTGTGCTTTAGTCTGTCCAAAAAATGAGTTGTATCAGGCATTGTGACCAGCAACAGTTTGCAGTTTAGTATCTATTTCTGACAGGAAAAAATGTGCCTGGAGCAGTCTATAGCAACTAAACGCTGCTCTGTTCTTGGTAACTGCACCAGATGTTGACAAACATACATCAGCATGCTTCCACATGCTCGTAAGAATTCAAATATTCAAACATACAAGGACGGTAAAAGAACCGGAGAAAAGGAGATTTTCCAACAAGTTCACACTGTAAAAAAAGGCATTTTGATCTTTTAATATCAAGAATGGATAAAAATGGTCAAAACTTCTCCAAAATGTTACAACAGTGCACCAAGACTTTAGACATTTTTGCAGATGTCTGTATTTTCGGCTATTGGATGGTGAGCGCTTCTGTTGTGTAAACTGCTGAGAAACCAACCTTTTTTGTCGATACAATGTTCTAGGTCTCAAGTTTGTTGTTGTAAAGTTTCATGAGGCTGTGATTATCCTAACTGGCTACTACTGAAAACAAACATCATCACACATAAATAAAATTGGGCTCATTGAATCAAGAGTCTCAGCTTTCCAGTCATATCCAATTTATGTCATTCAAAGCCTGTTTAGAGATCCCAGTATGCACACATATTCAAATACAATAGGCACACAAACTATGTGGTTTTTGCCTTAAACTGCATGTAATCAGCATAAAGCAGGCATGTCTGTATAAAAGAAGACCTGTGGGTACCCATAGAGGCCATTGTCGTTCAGATATCTTGAGGTGAGTAATTTCATAGTATGGTACCAATGAAATCCTTAGATCTTGTAGTTTAATGTGATATCAGTATATTTTCTGCAATCTTAGAATTAATCCTGCTACAGCCTCCGAAAGTGAAAAAAAACCCCTGCAAAAATCTGACAAACACCAAGGGTTTAATAAGGGTTGTATAATGATCAAAATGGCCAAAGGAGCACCTGCTGAGATCTATAAAAAGGAACAAAAGAGAATATTTTGTCCCTTCACCGTGAGTAACTTTGACCTGCCACTGAACATGACTCACATACGTGTCAGTCATCACAGAGGGACACGGGGTGCAGGTGCTTTTGAAGCCTTGATGTTGGGTCGGGGGTATCAGCGGTTCATGGTGTTTTGGGGTTTTTTTCATAGGTCATGGCGGCCCCCGCCTCACATGTCTTTTCCTCCCACTTTCACCTTTGCTTCCATATTTCAACTGTCTGACACAAAGTGCATCCTAAATTTAGTTATTTATTGATTCAGACAAATAAACTTTTTTGACTTTCTCCACCAACAAAGGCCAAGGAGATAAAAAGTCTGAGGGACTCATTTAAAATACAGTTTAAATCTTATAAATAACAGTCAGGAGTAAAAGTAATGTAAAAATAGAGATCTGCTGCCCTTTGCAGAATATTTGTGGTCCATTCGAATGCTGCATAATCAAACTTAATTGTAACCAACAACCTGCCAAGAGTGTAACTGCTTCCTAACTTTTCAAAAATATATTTTTTTTCACTGTTAGAAAAATAATGATAATGATCCAGATAATGGAGTTGGAGTCTAGAGACGGCTCATCATTATAAACAAATATCTAGGTGAATTCATTTTACGAGAAGCAGATAATATCCAAGTTGTGCTGAGATTGCATTTCGGCTAATTTTTTCAGACCTCTTTTACCTGCAAGCAACCAGAGCCTTGTCAAACGTGATCGATCAATACTATTTTTTTCCCTTCATTTTTTCTTTCTACCTTTCCAACCATCAAAACAAACAAAAATAAACACTGTGTGCTCCACATCTTCATCTGCAAAAGAGGATCTTAACACTTTTAAGATATCCGTAATATCCAACATCCTCATGTGAAGGGATTCCCCAGGTAATATTCAGAGGGTTCCCTTGTTGGAGCTGGAAAAAAATGTTTTTTTCTTCAAAGCATTTTGGCATTTGTTTCATGGGGAACATGCATGAGAGCGTTGGGGGCGATAACAAAGGGCACGATGAAAGTTTGGCCTGATCCGTTTCTTTTAATGCCAGGAAAAGGTCAGACTCATGCGCCCTCCCACCCGCCTCCACCGGCACACACATGAAAGAGACACGAATACAAAAGCACACAGAGCGTGATGTGGAAAACAGCAGGGAGGCTGTGCTGAGGTTTCCCCGTGCAGATAAGAGACTGAAGCATGACTGTCCCCTGTGCATACATGTATCTCTCTTATTATAATGACTTGATACACTGTTTGGGACAGAGATCTACTAAATGTGTGCAATTAAATGTTTGTGAGGGTTTCATCGTTTCTTTGGGTGCATGTTATTGTTGCACAGTGCAAGCTGGATGGGTTATAATTGTTCAAAAGGGAGCTGTAGGCAGGAATCTGATAGAAAGTCCTGTCTTTGTAGATGAGAGGAAAATTGTGCAGAGTCATTTTTAGCCACAGAGTCCCCCTAATGTTAGAAGCTTTTATCTAAAGTGCCTCACAGCAGCAGGGCGGTGTGCAGATTAAGTTATCGTTTTATTCTTGAGCTTTACCCAAATCAGAATGTACTACATGCAGCGTGCCTCAGTAGCTAACAACAGAAGAGTGAAGTGAAGCAGAAAATAAGGGTGAAAAAGACTTTTCTCTCATATTAAGATGCATTAATTGCTCGTCGTGTCTGGTTTTCTGCGCTCACTCCTAATGAAGCGTTACATTAGTTCTGGCAGAGCAGTGAACTCATGAAAACTGTCAGTTAATCAGCAACAGTTGACTCTTAAACAACCCCGATTCCAAAAGTGTTGGGGCACTTTGTAAGACGTGAGTAAAACCAGAAAGCATGAATGAGTGTCTTTTTTTGAAAAACCTATGTTTGTCAGTTTGAGCATTGTTTTTCATTAAGTTGTATTCAGTTGAATGCAGGTTGCAGAAGATTTGCAAATCATTGCACTCATTTTATCGTGTTTTTCACATAAATGTTTTTTGTAACCCCCCATTCCCAAACAAGCTTGTTTGTTAGCTTGTTTGCACTGACCTCACTTTTTTCACACTGGTGTCATTTAATATTTGTAGCTTTACTTAAGGAAGCAATGCACTGTAATTTGTAGATAACCTGTAGAAATCTGGGGACCTGAAAGTGCCTGCAACCTGTATTGATTGTTGTTCTCGGGATAGGATGAAGGGAAGGAGGGACACAAGATCAATAAAAACTCAAACAAAAACAGAATTTTGCCTCAAGAGATCAGTGTCTTCTATGAATTTTTAAAGTAATTTTAATTAACTTGTAAGCCCTTCATCTTCACCTTTGTAATTGTGTCCACTGGTTACATTTTAAAGTTATATTTAAACCAAAACCTGAATTTTTTTTCTTGAACTTAACTAAGTAGTTTTGATGCCTGAACGCTCAGATATCATACAAACTCAAGAGAAATGTAAGAGAATACATGGTGCAGGAAAACAGCTTAAAAAACATAATCTAAATGTGTAATAATTGCCTTTTGCATCTGGTTTTCTGGACTCACTCTTAATGAAGCGTTACATTAGTTCTGGCAGAGCGATGAAATCATGAAAATTGTCAGCTAATCAGCATCGGTTGACTCTGATAGTCACCAGTTACATTCAAACTAATCAGCTACAGTGGGTGTGCACTGACGTCACTCTTTGACCCGACACCTACACCCTCAGCACCACCAGGAACCAAACAGTGTAGCCTTGTTTTTTTCATGGTGAATGCACAGTGAAGTTCACATAACAAAGACAAACATTTTTCCTTCATATCTCTCAGGTGTCTTTGTCTTTTTCTGTCACATGTCCTTCTGTCCTCTGTGTCCTGTTATGTAACTGAGCTTTCCTGGAGGTCTTAAATTCCCCTGAGCTGCGCCTGCAATTTGTGGTATTTGGATGTAAAAATGTCAAACAAAAAACTGACATGTTTTTCTTCAAATGGCTCCGTACCTCTGCAGAGTCCCATAAACCACCACACAATTATATTCTGAAGAAAAAACAATACTATAATACGCTCGGTTCTTTTTACAGCAGCTACTTCCATCACACAGGACAGGATTGTTAAATAGGAGTCAAGTTGGCATGCAGATATTTTTCTGTCAGTGCTGTTGGTTTGTGATATTCTGCACGTAGGACCTAATCGAAATCAGATGTAGGGTCCCCACAGGGCTAAAAAGGGGGATTTACTTGTCCCTGCTTTTGATTGCAACATAACTTCTTCTCCAAAGCTGCAGAATGTGTGTCAGAAAAACAATGTGTGGTACCGGGGTTCCTGTACAGGGAGGTGCATGCTTCTCAGAGTGGGTCAACAGTGTAGGGAGGAAAACATGGCTAATTGCTGTTTTGACTGAAATTCACGAGGGGGATAGATCGTATCAGGTGTGACCTCATTGCACAGAGAGCTACAAGCTGGCAAGGGAATCTAGCTGAGGAGCCAAGCTGCCCTAAAACTCCCTTATCCTTCTGAAAACAAAAGCAAACTTCACTGCTGCCAAGAGGGCAGCTGAGGGCCTGAGAGTCCGAGCTGCACCTGCAGAGCCAGCAGCAAGAAAAGGCCAAACAGTGAAACAAAGATGATAAAAGTATTTCACTAGAAACCTGTGCACATCTGCAGAAAACTCAAACAGATGTGGTGACACCATGCTCCAAACCAGCTGGCTGTGAGGCAGCAAATCAAATCAAGTTTATTTATAAAATGCCAAATCACAACAGAAGTTACCTCATGAAACTTTTGCATATATCAAGACCATACTCTGTAATTTACAGAGACCCAACATACCACCATGAGAAAGCATTCGGGCAACAAGGGAGAGGGAAAAACTCCCCTTTAATGGGAAGAAATCATGAGCAGAACTGGGCTCTGGGTGGGCAGCTGTCAGCTTTGACGGATTGAATTTAGAGAGAAAGAGAAATGCAAACCAATAATACAAATAACAAGTGTAATACTAATATAGGTAAAATATATATAACTAAAAGTAGATAGGACACAGCCCAAACTAAAAAATCATGTTATAAATAGTCAGAAAAACCCTCGAGAATATGACATCAAAACACCAAAACGTTTGGAACAACACAGAAAAACCCATGCTGTGATTTAGTTTTAAAAACTTTAGACATAGGAGCTTTTCTGTACTTTACTTCTGTTCTGAAAACTGCCGAGAAACCCCTTATTGTCAATTTATCTAGGGAAGCTATTAATCCTCTGAATGCTCTTGGTCTCTAATTTATGGTTGTAAAGATTTATGAGGCTGCTATCATCCTAGAGGTCACAGCAGCTCATATTATACAGCGAGGTCAAGTTTCAAGAAAGGCCCTAACTGCAATGAACTGGCTACTACTGATGACTAACATCATCCTACATCCATAAAAGTCTCAGATTTCCAATCACACCCAATTCATGTAATTCAAAGTCTGTTTCGTGACCCCCATGCAGAAATATTTAAATACAGGTGAAAAAAACATTTTAGTGCTTGAGAAAGATGATGCAATTTTTTCTTTAAAATGCATTTTATCATCATAAAGCAGGCATGTATGTAAAAAGGAGACTTGGGTGTTCCAATACAGGCCATTTTCATTCAGATATCTTAAGGTCAGAAGTCAGAGGGACGCTTTGAAAATTGGCATGCCTTTTTTCTTCTCTACAGTAAAAAATAGCAGAACTTAGAACTAGCAGGACTGTTATTTCACCCCTTTTCCAAATTAAGAGTCTGCTACAGCCTCCGAAAGAAATAAAATTCTACAAAAAGTCAGACCGATCTTAAACGGGCTAAAATCTGAAGGTGACACAATTTCACCAAACAGAAATTGATCATTTGATATTGAAACACAAGATTTGTAGATGTAAAAGCAGGTTGCTCCAGATGTTTCTGTTTGAGGTGAATGTTCTCCTTTTTTAAGCTTCATCTGCTGACCTACTCTACAAACCAAGCACACACTCTGGAATGTTTGTATCTCTCGGTTTATCAGAAGCATGTGTTATTATTCACGTACAGTGCCGTTGTCTCTGGTTTGAGTTGTCCCAGTGGGAACCAATTCTGCTGGACTGCCACAGAACGGGAACCAAAGAAGAAGAATCCAGGCTGAAGCAGCTGTACGTGATTCCTCAGCTGCTTCAGATGTGAGCTGTCTCTGTGGATCAGTGTGAAGCCCGACAATTCAGAAGCCGATTGGCTCCACACACCGATCAACATCAGATCTGGACCGGCTCTGCATACCTGCCTTTATGTTGAAGCAAACATCCTCACATGTGATTTTATTTTACTACAGGCTGGAATTTATCTTTTCATTTCTGTCGACTTGAGTCATAAATAACACAAGGAGTGCTTTCCAGAGGTTAGTTATTTTATTTTGATTTATAGTTTCATAGATTTGGGCTCTACAAATCAAGATGATAAATGAGAACTCGCATTTTATAGTGTTACAGTACAGTAATCTGTACTGCATCACTATTAACATGATTACAAGGGAGAAGCCTTTAAATCCACTAAGCATGAAAAAGTCTAAGTTCAAATGAGTTTTTATAATACATTTTTTTAAAAAAGAATGTTTCTTTGTCTGTTTTTTTTTTTTCTAAATAAATTGTCTTTTGGAGGTCATTTATTAGGTGAATTTTAAATTTATAGTGTTGTTTTTCAGCCAGACATTATTAAAATCCACATGTAACCATTTCAAACCTCCTTTCTGCAATAAAAAGCTCAGCGTGTAGTCAGACATGGGAGGATTTCAGTTGTGTTTACACCTTCTACACTTTTACCTACACCCGGTTTGACTATTAAATGGGTGTTTATCAGCGCTCCAGGACTCTTTTCTGTCAAGAGGATGAGGCAAGGGACACAGTTGCGGACTTGGGGTATCTTAAAGTTACCTCTGTAAATGTGTCCGCTGGTTACGTTTTATTTAGCCCAAAACCTGATATTTTTTCTTAAACTTAACCAAGTAGTTTAGGTTGTTTTTTGAAAGATATCATACGAATTTAAGATCATTTCATGAGAATACATTGTGCAGAAAAACAGGTTAAAAAAATAAAAATTAAATATACATATATATATATATATATAATTTGAAAGTGTAATAATTGCCTGTTGCGTCTGAACAGTCACAAGTTATTGGTTGGGAAAGGGGGAAATATTTAAATAAGGAAATATGAAAAGAAACAGTAAGCTCCTTTCAATGAAAGGCTTGGATAAGGTCGGAAACTAAACCACCAGCTGAAACAAACTCATGAGGCAAAAATAGTCCTTATATACAAAAAACCCCACAAATGGCTGGCAAGGAAGTCTTTAAATAACACAAAGAGCTGATGTTATTAACCATGCAGGGTAAAGAAGTCAGCACACTAGAAGACAGGAGTAAACACTAGGAATAATCACTAAATGCATGAAGGGGAAGAGGAGACGCTCCCACTGCCTCTGAAGGTGAAACAATGAGACAGCACTTAGTTTCTCTAAATACCCTGCTATGTATAAACTTGGTCTCAATGAGTGGTAAGTGTGAGTACCCCTCACACTTTTTTTTTTTTTTTTTTTACCTTTTAGTAGGTTTATAAGCTGATTCAAATAGGTATAATACGTTGTCTTGCCCATTCAGCGGCCACTCGCTGGCTACATTGAGACTGCAAGCAAATGTGACCCAACACTGATTTTTTGCTCATGTGTGACTCAGATCAATTTTTTTATGACAGTCTCAACAGCACAAATCAGCTTTTTTTTTCAAATCAGGTCCAGGCAACTTTCACATGTGGTCCTAAATCAAATACATATCTGATCTGATACTCTTTCCGTTTCTCCGCTTCTCTAGGAGGCATGCCATTCTTATAGCACAAAGTTAAAAATGTTGCTCTTCTGCGCATGCGGGTCAGTTCGGGCCATGAGCAGTTTACAATGTATGCCACATTTAAAAAAAAATTTGAACAGCCAAAAAAATCGGATTCGAGCAAATAATCAGAATTGAGCATCGAGGCCTGCAGTGTAAACGCAGCCACTGTTTCCTTACATTTCACTTTGACATTTGTTAGGTTGCAGCTGTTTTGTTCTGTATTGGCGACATAACCACTTCACTATCCACCCTCAAACAAGTGTGAGTAAATCACAGCTGTCCATCATGATGTTGCTTCTTCATTTTATGGCATCAAAAAACTGATTAGTTACTATTTTTTTTTGTTATTATTGTTGTTGCTATGCATCTGTCTCTCAGGTTAGAGCTAAAATGTTCCTGGTTAGGCGTTATGAAAGAAGAAACAACAGCATATAAATGGCAAAGAAATTATGAGGACGATGTTAATACCAGAAGTGTCATAGTTTATGTGGGTTACTGAAGTGAAGTTAAGTTACATGTTTTCTTTTGGCTTCACACAGTACACAAAGACCAATCTCTTGGGTTTGTTGTGCTTCTTACGTCTTGCATCTCTGACCTGATGCAGCAGGTAAACCAGCAGGTATGTTGAGCTGTAAATATCAGCAGATGACAGTTCCCCTCCCTGCTTATATCATCTTTCAGGTCACAGAGGACACAGAGACGGCTGTAACATAACATAAAATATATTTCAGAAGACGTCTTGACATTTCTGGTACAGTTTGTTCCTCTCAAAGGACGTCTGTTGTTATCTGCATCAGTTCTGTTTAACAACTGGTTGTTAAATGTCATGAACTCCAACATGTCTGCTGGCTTTTCTTTGACTTCAGCCACACACAGACTGTCAGACCTGAGGCGCATAACTATGTTTTTTATGGTTTGTTTCAGATGGTGAACTTGAGTTGAGTTTCACTCATATCTGGAACTCTTCAGACCCTGTTCACTCACTCCTCCAAACCCCAATCATGCTGAAACTAATTCTGGTTTTTGGTCTATTTATGACCTAAACCTTTGCTGTATCTAAATTACTAAAGTACTTCTGAGCACTGTCATGCAGTACACTGTGAACACTATGAACTTACTTGCATAGTACGTTAACTTGCTGTCTCGCACAGCCGTTATGCCACGGTGGCTGAGCACGCAGCAAATACGCAAAACACAAGCAAATTTTGAAGCATCTTCACCAACTTAACATGTGCAGCATTTAGAAAAGATTAACCAACTTAACGACACACAAAAACATAAATCTGATGACATGTATCACTGCAAGAAGCTCTAAAGCTCAATACGAGCCGACCCGCATCCATAGATCCGCGAGGGCACCCTTCTGACATTCCAAAGTCAAAACTGTCCGAGGAGACAAGGCGCGCAGAGTTAGAACTTCTTTTAAATCACTTCTTTTAAACCCAATTTTATAGACTTGTTCCTGTTCTGTCTCTTATTTTTCTTTTAATGTAAGAATTGTTTTTAGCCTTATGGCATCACTCTCGTTGTGATTAGCTGCTCTCTGCGGAAGCACTTTGTAAACTGCTGTTTTTAAAAGGTTATAAAGACAATCTCCAGGGTTTTTGCCAAGTTTATGGCAAAAAACGTTAAACTGATGTTTCTTAGAGAATGGAAATCGGTGGATCTTCCTCTGTGCAGCCTACGGTTCACCCAATGAAGTTTAGTGGCAGCCTATGAAAAGTTGGCATACAGGATGGTAAATCAGCTAGACATGTAGCACACTAAATGGGGGAAATATATTGATCTTATTGCAGGACCATGATTGACTCCTTTTGTGTAGTGACCCATGATGAGCGGCCCTGTGGTTCAGTGTTTGCATTTTAAAATAATAGACAACTAAGCTTTCCAGTACAGTGTGATTATGTATTGTTATTGTATTTTATTTTACATATATTTTGCATATTGTCTATCATTTTTTCTCTGTTTGTGTAGATTCATGTGATCTGTTAGGCATTGGGGTTTTTTTGGTGGTTTTGCTCCTTTTTGATTTGGATTTACTGTTGTTGAATATGCATATCGTGTACTATTTAAACATTAGTCTTTTGGTCATAAAAACTGATGTTTATATTTGTCGTTAAGTTTGATAATGTTATCTAAATGGTGCACAAGTTGTTTGTTGGTGAAGATGCTTGCAGCTGAACTGACTGGAAGATCAGTCACTCAAACATCACAGCGTATTGGCAGTAATTCCACGCTCAACTTTCTGACGGTCATGAGTACAACATCTGGGTACTCAGAGTGCACTAAACATTAACAAGTGTAAGTACAGAAATTATGACACACTTCTTGACTTTACAAAGTGTATCAGCTCTGCAGCTGAAGAGACGGGATGGTAGGAGCTAAAGCCCATAATGTTTTCTTACTTCTTAGCACAAATTTAGCCGAATATATCGCCACAACTCAGCTCAAGGCTGAACAAACGCAGGAATATCTCTATTTTATGTAACTAAAAGGGACGTTCATGCAAGACAAACTGAACACAAGAGAAGCCAGACAGCGTGAAAGGCATGGAAGAGACAAAGCCTGGCTGACTGCACCAGATTATGTAGTCCTGGAGTCAGAGCAGGTGAGTTGAATCCTCCTGACCACACGACTCGCCCAGCAGCCTCCTGCAGAGAGGAGAGAGAGAGAGAGAGAGAGAGAGAGAGAGAGAGAGAGAGAAAGAGAAGAGGGGGGGGGGTTGTCACAACATAGAGGAGGATGAGAAGGTCAACCTGCACCACAGATTTCTTTATCAGCTGCTGATATTTTCAGAAATGTAGATTTATAGAAATAGGTTCAGGAACAATGCCTCAAACACATGCCTCTGACTCTGTTTTCACAATCCCTCTTCCCCAAATCCCCTTTTCTTTTTTCTTTTACCCCTCCATTCTCTCTCTCGCCCTGGTTACAGGATCCACTGGAGGCGCTGTTAGTATCAGCACATGAAGAGACAGCACCCCCACTCAGATCCTTGACTCCCCTGGTTCCCTTTCTCTTTTCCCATCACTCATAACCAAACCGTCTCCTCCATCACTTCATCTTTCCATCCTGCTTCGACCTTCATCTTTTCATAAAGGGCCAAATCGTTTGAGGCGGAGGCATTCAAACGTAGAAAGCTTACTGAGCTATTTAGTATTGAACCACCTAGTAAGACTGTGGAGGACGGCCAGGAGGAGCACAGATGAGTACAGATGAGTGAGAGGCGCTGGTGAGTTGCAGGAGCAGGACACAAGTATAATAGCCTAACCTACATCTATCAGGGTTCATGAACGTCGAGCGTTCATGATGATGATAATGATTTGTGCGATTTAGTGCAGTCCAACTTGATGTGTATGGGGCTGTATATGTTATGAATGATTGATACATTAATTTCCATTTCATTGGTGTCACTTCTGATATGCTAGAAAAAGGGAAATAAGTCAAAACATCCTCCAAATATTACTTTTGGGTTTTGGAGAAGGAACTCTCTCTCTCTTGTGAAATGTTATTCAATGTCAATATCTTGTCTAGTGGGCTTGTGGTAAAGTATCTTAAGACGCTGGCAAGTGGTTATTTAAATGCGTAATCGTGTATGGGTTGTGGACCTACATTTTACAAAAAGTCCAGGGTCTTTTTTAGTCCCAGTCCGTCCCTGTCTCCATGTCAGCGTGGGTTCTCACCAGGTTCTCCAGCTTCCTCTCACAGTCCAAAAACATGCAGCTTAGGTTTAATTGGTGACTTTAAATTGACCGTAGGAGTGAATGAAAGCGTGAGGGTTTTGTGTCAGCCCTGTGATAGTCTGGCTACCTGTCCAGGGTGTACCCCTCCTCTTGCCCAATGTCTGCTGCACTGTAAAAAAAGAAAAGTTGGGTGAACTCAAAATTTCAAGGCAACAAACTTCGATAAAATTTTAAGTTGGACAATTAAACTAAATATTTTAAGTTTTGTTCTTGAGTTTGCTCAACTCTGAATTCAGATTTTTGTCAACTCAACTATAAGTTGTACTAACTTATAATTTCACATTATACATTATAATAACTTTTAATCCTAACTTCTGCAATGTGCAGAATTGGCACGATTGTAATGGCGCTATGAAATGTCAGTTAATGTTGCGACTAAAATTTTGAGTTAGCAATACTGATACGCTAATGGCTACTCTTGTAGCTATAACAAGCAGCGCCGCTAGCATCAGTTAGCCGCTAGCATCAGTTAACCGCTAGCATCAGTTAGCCGCTAGCTTTCGCTAATGACCGAATTTCACCGCTTTCCCGCATTTCACAACAAAGAAATAAGAGTTAGCAGAACTATTGTCCCTTGTGAACCTCAACTTAAAGATATAAGTAACAACAACTCACAAAGTTGTTTTTGAGCAGACAACTGGCTTCCTTTGTTGTGCTAACTTACATTATTGCCCTAAATGTCAATAATTTATATTTCCAAGTTTTACCAACTTAAATCACTGTTTTAGGCCAAAAAATACAAGTTGGCTTTTTTTGCAGTGTGGGACCGGCTCCAGCCCCCCACGACCCAACTTTGGATAAGTGGTTACAGATAATGGATGAGTTAATGAAGACTCACTCTAAAATTTTAATAAATGTAGAAACAAGAGGCCAATATCCCTAAACATTTCAACTGCAAAAGCTGAAGCCGGCCACTCTCAAGCTAAAATGTAAAATGTTCCTCTTGTGAAATATTGCTTGCATCAGTTACAGGTCCATGTAATTTAAGCAATGGAATGTAACTAAGTACATTTACTCAAGTATTATGTAACTTTATACTTCTACTCCACTACATTGCAGAGGCATATATTGTTGTTTTTACTCCAATACATTTAGCTGACAGCTTTAGTTACTTTTCAGGTCGAGATTTAACTTATTGATTGATACTTAATGATTATGTATTTTTATAAATTAAACCACAAAACAGTATATTAAGTAGTTAAAATGAGCCCTACAATGACAACATTTAAACGCAGCTTACATATATGCATCAATATTAATAATCCTATAATATATTTGGAATATATAAAATAATCTGAGTGGGTTCATTCTGTATAATGACTACTTTTACTTTTGATACTTTAAGTACATTTTGATGCTGATACTTTTACTGATGAAGTTTTGAATGCAGGACTTTCACTTGTGTTGGAGTAATTTCACAGTGTGGTGTTAGTACTTTTACTTAAGTAAGGGGTCTGAATACTTCTTCCACCACTGTGTAAATCACTGTAGACAGGAGGTGTTGGGATGTCTAGTGTCTGGTAGCCACCATCTATTTAGCAACTCTTTAAAAACATATATTAGAGAAAGTTAAAGGCAAAGGAAACTTCTACAACACACACACCCTTCCTGTCAGTCTCCACTGAATTCATCACATGGAGCTCAAACAGAGTCTCATAAAGAAACTTGTGAACTGTGAAGTTTATGGGCGACATTCCCATTATGCAACAGAGTTGTGTTTGGATTACATCACGCCGAACTGCTGAGCAACCTGAGAAACATCAGCACACAGCATGTATATCTTAATGTCGTGTTCTGGTGGAAAATATGAGCAGAACAAAGATTCAAGCGTGTATAAACCTGCAGGCTTTTGATGATAATGTCTATATTTCTGCTGCTTTCGACGTCTCAGAATGTGTTACTACATGAGTCAACTCTGACCACTAGCCGCTTTCAGAAGAGATTATAAATTCAGTTCAGAGGAACAGTTCCAAACCCCTGGTTGCTTTTTGTGTAAGTAAATTTTGCTCTCAAAGTTTCCTTGCAGTAAATATATCTGTATCGGGGTAACACTCATAACTCACAGGGCTTAAACAAACCTTTCAGACCGCCGACAGAGATGAACTGCACCATTTTATGAACCTCAAAGAGAATTGTGTAATCCTCTGACTTCTGCAGCCTCACTGAATGAGGTGTACATCCAATGAATTCTAATAGTCTTATCAGATTTTCCAAACATAAAAAATGAATATTATTATTTTTTTTTAATTTGAAGCAGCTTTAAAGAGGTTTATAGTGAGTTTAAGATTATTGTTAAACTGTCAAACCTGCAACTTTACTGTTTCGGGTCACTTTAATTTCATGCGCAATAATGCAATTCTATTGTATTTATTTTACCAACCCCTTAATGTGAAATCATCTCTTTAATCTGTGTGCAATAACTGATGTTGCACTACTGGCTCCACTTGCAGTACTGGACACTTTATATACACAGTATTTATTTTGTCATATTTATGTTATTTGATATTTTAGTATAATTGTTTTATATTTTTATAGCTTCTATTCTTAATTATGCATCTTCTGTATTGCTCCACATTAAATGTATTTGTACTCATTGCTCACAGCGACAGTAAAGGTATCTTATATCTTCTTTATGATATCTCCATCAGGATTAGGTAGAGACCAAAATATAGCTAAAAGAGAGTGAACTCATGTTTGCCAAGTGGATACAAACATGACTCCAAATACAAGATAGTGCTGCAAATTAGCAACTGGTTGCCATTTGAACTGCAATTTGAACTGATTATATATCAATGCTGTCTCTACAACTTGTTTCTGCTGCCTCCAAAGGGTCAAAAGGTTAATGCAGGTTCAAGATTTTTCTCTGCAACCAGTGTTTTCAACCAAGTGTCAGCCTCAGGGCCTCAGAAATGAAGTCAACATGCAAGTGCCAAAAACTGCACTTGAGGCCAGCTCCACAAGTGAGTCAGTCACCATATACTCCTATGTTAACACTTACATTTAAATATGTTTAAACTACATTAAGTACAGCGCAGAGCAGCATCTTCATGTTGTAGCAACAACCGTCTTTTTGCGACTTTGAGTCGAGACTTTGCGAGTTATTTAAAAAAATAAATAAATAACTGGTGAGCAGAGTGGTAGTAGCATTGTCAGGAAGGAAATATAAAAATATGAAATATTGTCAAAATGCAAAAATACACTGAGAGCGGCTCAGTATGTTGTCAAAGGTTGAGTTTTTCAGCAACCAGACAAGGAAGCAGTGAAAGAGTATGTATACTCCATCCATCCATCCATTTTCTTCCGCTTATCCGGGGCCGGGTCGCGGGGGCAGCAGGCTAAGCAGGGCATTCCAGACGTCCCTCTCCCCAGCCACAACGTCCAGCTCCTCCTGGGGGACCCCGAGGCGTTCTGGGTCTTCCCCGGGGCCTCCTACCAGTTGGACGTGCCCGGAACACCTCTAACGGGAGGCGCCCGGGAGGCATCCTTACCAGATGCCCAAACCACCTCATCTGACTCCTTTCGACGCGAAGGAGCAGCGGCTCTACTCCGAGCTCCCTCCGGATGTCTGAGCTCCTCACCCTATCTCTAAGGCTGAGCCCAGCCACCCTACGGAGGAAGCTCATTTCAGCCGCTTGTATCCGCGATCTTGCTCTTTCGGTCACTACCCAAAGCTCGTGACCATAGGTGAGGGTTGGAACGTAGATGGACCGGTAAATCGAGAGCTTTGCCTTCCGGCTCAGATCCTTCTTCACCACGACGGTCCGGTACAACGTCCGCATCACTGCTGACGCCGCACCCAACCGCCTGTCCATCTCACGCTCCGTTCTACCCTCACTCGTGAACAAGACCCCGAGATACTTGAACTCCTTCGCTTGAGGCAGTATCTCTCTAGAAGTGTGATTCCACGGTAATTGGAACACACCCTCCGGTCCCCTTTTTAAAAATGGGAACCACCACCCCGGTCTGCCACTCCACTGGCACTGTCCCAGACCTCCACGCGACACTGAAGAGGCGTGTCAACCATGACAGCCCAACAGTGTCCAGAGCCTTCAGCATCTCAGGGCGAATCTCATCCAACCCTGGCGCCTTGCCGCCGGGTAGCTTTTTGACTACCTCGGCGACCTCTGCCAGGGATACTGGTGAGTCTTCCCCTGAGTCTTCAGACTCTGCCTCCTCTACAGAGGACGTGTTGTATACTGTACAGGTTTTTAGTGATGTGGAACTTGTAGTTCATGATTATTCATTTGGATAATTTGTCTTTTTTAATGCCTTGACATACGTTTCTCTGCCTGAGCTATTTTTAGTTTTCTCTCCTGTGTCCCTCCCTGCAGAAATGTAACTGTCACGAGCCGTCACACTTAAAGAACAAATTCATCAATCTGCAGCAGAAGTAGTTCACAAGAGCAACATTTATTAAAATCAATGACATTTTGTTCTCGTGAGCATTGGACATCAGATGTACACAAATATACAAATGGTGCATTTTGTAGCAAATATACTTTCTATAGAGACAGCAGCAGCAGCAGCAGAATTGGCATGTACAAAAATACACATTTGATTTTTTTCACACAACAACACAACATACCAAAGTAACAAGATAATAGATTTATATATATTTATATATTTCTGTATTATAAATATGCAGAACTATACACGTGGAACACAATTCACTGTAATGGAGATAACAGTTATAATATTAATAATAATATTTCAGGATAAAGTACATTTTGAGACCATTTAAAACTGCGACACTTTACACGACAACGACCTTATTTCAGTGTGTGAGCCTGCAGGATAAACTATGTTAGAATCATAATAACACTGTGGTAATACTCATGAAAACTGTTTTTATATTGTGCTATGAATATATTATTAATAAGTATGTATTTACATACTTTTTAGTAAATGAATGCACAGTGAAATAAAGTCATTTATCATTAAGGGTCACCAAGAAATCAGCACTGCAGTGACGGCAGCACTGACACACAAATATCATAATTATTATGGACACACACACACACACACACACACACACACATGATAAGCTGTGTCTTCGTCATTCTTGTGAGACTAAAATAGGATTTCTTGTTGAGAATAATGAAGTGCTATACAAGCAAGACTAAAAAGAGACATTTCTCCCTCAATGGCACACGTTTTCTCACATTCCTGCTCAGGACACACTGTCAATAACCACACACACACACCCCCACACAAACACACACACACACACGCATGGATACTTTCTCTTCCCCCCTCCCCTCCTCCCAGGTCACACAGATATAAACCAGAGCTACAGAGAACAACACTGTGTGCTGCGGAAACTCGGCTCATATGAATAAATACCGGCCCTGTTGATTCACTTATTCAGACAGACAAACACTTCACTCTGTGGGGGAAAAAATATGTTTCACTTTACAACTTTACAGATGCAATGCAATATCATAAAAAGGTACAAACACCAATAAAATAAAATGTTTTGTGAAGTATGTACAGCGGGAGCAGTCTGTCCTAAAACTTTCCTCCTCTGGCAGTCCAGCAAAATATTGCAGGTGTTAGACCTGTACGGAGCTAAAATTATTTAGGTAATTGCATGAAGTCACAGCATCATAATGATCATGTTGTTGTCACTGTGGCTGCAGAGAGCTGCAGAAATGTTGTTGTGCCAACATTTGTATCCTCTAAAAAAAAGGAACCTTGAATTGTTTCATTTTGCCCAAAAAAACAGTGATGATGATGATAACTGCTGTATGGTTTTAATGAAATTCTGTATCTTTACAGTGAGCCGAAGGCAAATTTCCACCATGGTGGATAATAAAGATTTATTGTATTGTATTGTCTTATATAAAGTCTGAATTTTCATGCAAATTTAGTCAAAATTGTTAATAAAAATCTATTAAAGCTGATGCACACCTGAAAAGTTATGGGGAAGGTGCGTAGGAGGAAATATCCACATACAAAAAGAGAGAAGACTCCTGCACACATAGTCTATTGTTACATTAAACTTTTTTGCAGTGACAGTGTGTAGGAGTCAACATTTTAATGAAATGTTTTGCTGTTGAAACAAATCGCATCACAGCCTTGATTTCTGTCTTTCTGATGGCTTTGGAAATGGTAAAAATTAATTTTGTTTTTAATTTTTTTTTCCAAAACCCTGGTCCTTTCTGTTCTTCATGTGGCAAAACAAGGACAGAGAAAACAATTTCTCAGAGGAGGCAGATTTTGGCTCAAACTTTAAAATGTTTTAACAGCAGCTTTAATGATTGTTTAGGGATCTAAAAAGTCAAATTTAATTGACTTTTTCCTGCACAATTTCTCTGTAATTGTTTACAGAATCACTATTCAATCAATATTTAAGGAACAAACTTCTTGTCAAATACATGAAAACACTTTAAAATACTGTGAATTATAACAAACTACTTCAAACCTTTTGCTGTAGTTTGTCAGATTTTTGTTGAATTTTATGAAGGATAACTATCACATGGAGGTGAAATGTGGAAGCAGGAAGTTCATCTGTACCTTTTAAAATCTATAACCTTTGCTGTACCATCACAGTAAACTGCATCACCTTTCTGTTTTGGGATGCCTGCTGCTGCCAAGAGGAAAAAAGGTGAATATAGGGGAATTTTATCACATGAAGACAGGACTGTTTACACAGAATGTTGAAGATAAAAATGAGTCTCTCATCCACAGTTTGTCTGTACACAGAATCTTATTTACACGTACGACTCTTCTGCAAAAAATAGCTGGTCGAAGTCGTCGACTCGCGGGTCACTGCAGCGCCGGTTCTGCCACTCCCGCTTCCCCTGCACGATGGCCAGCGCCACCTCCTGACTCCTCCGCAGGCAGGCGTCTGCATCCTCCTGCCCCTGCGAGGAGAAGTAGTCCCTGACAGCCCGGGTGGCGGAGGGAGACAGGCAGAAGCGTGGCTCGGCGTGGTTGGGTTCCACCTCTGACACTCTCAGGCCGCCGTCCTGGGGCTGAGCTTTAGGGGGGCGGAGTCTGTCCAGGGTGGAGGAGTGGTTAGAGTTCGGTTCGGAAGCTCGGCGGGGAAGGGTCCTCTGCCTGTTTTGTCCATCCACAGTCGGAGTTAGAGAGTGGGACTTCTGCCTCTGGAGGACCAGAGTCGTGGCGTTCTGTCCAAAGAAAACCCCCTGCGGTGGCTGCACGCACTCGTTTCTCGCCAGCCGATGTGTGACCTCACTTCCTGTGTGAGCTTTGGGGCTGTAGGTGCAGGTCTGGTCATGGAGCTGCCTTAGCTCCCGGACCGTCAGAGGTTTCTCTGTCCCCTTGTAGAACGGGGAGCGGCTGCGCTGCAGCTGCAGGAGAGCCTGCTGGTAGGACGGCGGGCTGCTCGACCGCCGCTGGTTCGTCACCACGCCCTCCTGAGTGCTGACAGAGGTCGTAACACTGTTACTGGTCTGGTTTGATTTCCCGTTCAGTGAAGGCATTTCCTCCTCTGAATGTCCGTTATCAGTCTGCCTCAGTGACAGGCGGCGGTCCTTCTTGAGCCACGTGTTAGGGTGGAGGCCGTGAGGCGGGGTTTGGCTGCTCCGAGGCACCTGGCCGGGCTGTGGCCAAATGGGCGGGGCTTCTCTCTGAGGGGGAGAGTCTCTGGGTGACAGCTGGGGTCGCCCAGGAAAGAGAGGGGAGAGAGGAGCGGGCTCAGCCAACGAAATCGCCCCGTTGGTGGCGTAGTCTGTAGAGTACTGTGAGAAGGCGGAGTCTAACGAGCTGAGGGAGGAGCCTGTGGGCGAGGTCGCAGGTGACGACAGGCTGGAGCAGCTGGCATCCAGCCGCAGCGGAGGCGGGGGAGCGTGCTTCATCTTCCTCCGCCCGCCATTTTGGACTTTGGCTCCTCCTTTCTCACATCCGTCCTCCTCCTCCTCCTTTAGCTGCAGCTGGCTCAGCTCCCGCTCCAGAAACACCTCGTCCTCTCCCCTCTCACCCTCCATGGCGGCATCATAGCTCGCCTTTCTTACCGGCAGGTGGTGGTTATCAGCGTGGACCATCACCATGCCCATGGGTGGCGTGCCTGTCAGGGCCAAGGCGGGCTCGGAGCTCCTCCGCAGCCTCCTGGGACCCTGCGACTGACCGTTGGTCTGGCGGGTGCGAGGCTGTCGAAGCGCGGGGTTGAACCTCCTGGGTCTGGCCAGCGGGGGGAGCTGCAGCAGGAGATCGTTCTCCTGGTCGGGATCAGGGTCGCAGTCGCTGAGTGTGATGACGGAGTCGCGGCTGCGGCTGTCCGGCTTGTCCTTGTCACGCAGCGGGAGCTGCTCCTGGAACGGAGACTCGGGGTCGTCATTCAGCTCGTTCTCCAGACTGTCGTAGGACGAGTCGTTCATCTGGAAGGACGACGCATCTGGGAAGGGAAGAGAAATGAGGGAATAAAAAATAAATGTAGGTTCTATTAGTCTGTGTTTTTTGCTGAAAGTTTAGGTTTGATTCTGGCAAAAATTCTCTACTTCCACAAACTAGCTCCAAAAACTTTTATATTTACACAACAAACTAACAAAAAGTCCTACATCCCTAAAAGCTAATCTTAAGACCCTGAAATGAACAATGCCACAGTTCACTGCAGGACACGAGGAGAACAGAGGACAGAGTGTCGTCCCGCTGTGAGCACCTCCGCTGGGTAATTATAGTGTGAGCCCTGTTTATGAATGAGGAGATTCAGCGCTGTGTTAATCAGCACCTGTGACACCAGCAATCACTGCAATTACTGCAGGTCAATCTGCTGACCCCAATCAACAGGTCTGAAAGAGCCGAGGCTACACACACACACACACACACAAACACACAGTGAGTGTGTTTGAGTTGAAACACACTGAGGCATTGTCGGTTAAAAAGCATTTTCAGAAAACATGAAGTGATCATGAACATGAAATGGTTTATTCTGCATAATGAGCACTTTTACTTTCAGTTCTTTAAGTTTGTTTTGATGCTTAATTACTTTTCTACTTTTACTTCACTGGAGGACTTTTACTTCAGTATTTCTAAATTGTGATGTTATTAGTTTTACTTTATATTAGATGTAGTAGAAATGTGGCTTTTGGGAAGGAACAGAAATGGGAAAACGAGGCGTAGAAGCTCGATCCACGACTCTACCATCATTTTTCAGTCAGTCACTCTCACTCTCAGTTCGTACCTGATCCATGGTCGCTGCTGCTGCTCTTCTGGCTGAAGCTCCTGAACAGCAAGGTTACGTCTTCTCCCAGCACGCTGCTGCAGTTCTCGATGAGGAATCGGACGAGCTCACACACCTGCGGGAGAGAAAAAAATACCTGATTAATGCATGAACACTTCTTTGCTTTCGCTGCAGCTGCTGACGATTCATTTTCACTGTTATGCAGTTGGCTGATGGTGTATTTTTGTTCCTGTTTGTGCAGAGATTCATTCATTCCTCCAAAGTTCAGCAAAATATGCAGCTTCCAGGACACAAAATATAAATTAAAAAATAAACAATGCCTAGTGAAACTGGTGTGTATTGGACTGTACGACTCCCTGTTTCATTTTGAGGAATCATGACCCAAATAACTGCCTACTATCAGCTCCAAACAGCTGTCTAGAGCCCTGTTTTTTCTGTATGTGTCCCACATTATCATTATGAGAAAAGTTTGCGTTGGTTTGTTTGCGTTGATGTCGACCTTCCAACTCCGCGAGTGTTTGCATTCCTAGCCGACCAAGAAAACACCAAACTCTTTCTTCCCAGTGCTGGATAACGTCCTGATAATATTAATTGGCATCATGTATTGACTCTGATAATCGCTGGCTTAAATGTTTGCTGAGTGTCCGAGATCGACGGATCCAGTGTGGAAGTTTCTGACAGTAGCTTTTCTGAGAGAATAATGTTTTATGTCTGGTGAGATGTAATTTATATCACTGTATTCATTAAAACACAGAGAGGGGAAAGTTGCAAAATAAACTCTCTGCTGTATTCTTAGAGAGTCGGTTTGAGGGGAATTTTGAAATGAGCTGCCAGTTTCTGTTTTTTAAGAGTTATCGGCCCAGTTGGAACCTGTACTCAAACAAATCACGTTACTTGGCAGAAACCACCGCCTTTTAAACTAAACAGACAAAACATTTACTAAACACATACGACTAGCTGCGACACAAGTCATATCCTCCGAACAAGTTGTGAAAGGTTTCCACAAAAATCTGTCTGTTGTGTTTATAAATGAGCTGTTTTTCCTGCTGTTGCTGTGACACTTTGGAAAACATGATGGAGAGAAAACACAATTTAGAGCCTCACTGTTTCTTTGTTTCTTTGTTGGGTATGATGTCTGTTTGCATCTGTATGGTGTCCATATGTGTTGCAGCAATCAGTGGTCAAACAAAGACGGAGCAATGCACAACTAGGTTGAAAGTTATATGGCTTATTTTCTTTTGACTTCTTTTCATTCTGCCTATATAATCCACTTCAGCCATGTTGGTATCATTTCTTTCAGCACAACCTCACCTATATGACCTGATAATTAATTTTACACTTTGACTTACTGGATCAACATTTTGAATGTAAAAAACATAAAATTGGATTTTAAAAATGATGGGTTTTTTACTTTCAAAACTCAATCCTGTTCAATGAAGAATTTAAATGTTGAAAATGTAAACACAGGTTTCAAATATAACATATAAGAGGTAAAATGAGGAGGATATCTAAAGCGATATATACTGTAAAAGTTATTTGTCCCGCTGTGACTTAGGAAAGGTGGATTCAAAATTGTCTCTATCCATATTGCTTTTTTCAAGATTGTTAATTTTTTATACCTTTATTTGCTACAACAGGGAGGTTACTTCCAGTGAGCAGAAAGCATAGAATGAAAAAACAACAAGATGGAGGGGGCAGGTTGTCACAATTCTATATTTTTTATACAAAATATATTTGACCTTATCCCTGGTTTAACTTGGCCGATCATCATCAAACAAAAACTGGTGTGGAGTTCAAGTCAGCACTATAGAGGGAAGCTGCGGGCAGGGAAACATGCTACTTCATTTTTAAGTAGTCACGTCATGAAAAAGTAATTTGATTGAATCCAGACTGTTAAAGCAAGCAAATTGATATATTATTTAAATATATTAAATCCGTTTTCCATTAAAAACCAACTCGTTTCAAGAATTTTAAAGACTCAAGTGTCGTTTTTCTCTATTCTGGCAAGAAACAACAAGTGGATTTATATAAGAAGCAGTTATTTTCATGCACTGGAATTTTTGTCACATTAAACACCACTTTGAGGGCCTGATAACAGACCAAAGTTTAGATTAAAATATGACAGACAAAGAGTTTACCTGACAGATGACAGGAGGAGATGAGAACTGTTACATAACTTCCACGGTAGTTTCATACAAGCAATCAGACAGTTAATCCCTTAAAAATGTTAGCAGAGAGAAAATCCAACATAACTCTTCTGGTTTTTATCTACTCTCTGTGTACACACACCTCTCTTCAGATGTGCTGATGACAACTGTATGAAAGTCCTGAGGCCAGATTTGACTTGGATTAGGGTAATTCTAAGCTCTCCCATGTCCTGCAGCAGCACTTTAACTTATATAACAAGCAGATGAAGGCACAAATGTCTCATCTCTCTGTGATCCTTTCTCATTAAAACTATCCGCCTATATATACCAATGAAAAACATCAGAGGCCTGTCAGCGAACACATCGAATGATCTATAAAATAATAAACCTGTTTATAATTACAGGTAATATATCTTTACCTTTGGATACTGTTGCTACTTTATGAGATCTGTCTTCAATCAGAGCACAAAGACATTCATCTGTCTCATTCCTGAAGAACAACACATCATCTCACAGGCATTTTACCAGGCAGTAAACAGGTAAATATGTGTTTATCAATTCACAATGAAAGGGGAAATGTATGCCTTTAAACTGCTACATCTGCATCACTCACTCAGGCATGTTTTCTTTTAAAAAGAATCAGCAAAAAAACACCATTATTACAGCAAGAAACTGTTAAAAAATATATATATATTATTGGGATTTCACATTTTTTGATGATCTTTGAATGAATCATGTCTGAGGAACTCTTTTATTAGGAAAAATAATTAAATCTGAGCTTAAAAATAAAGATATTTCCTGCACATCACTTTATTTAAAGTGTCTCATTTAAAATTTTGCCAAAAATAAACCATTGGCAGGAACCAGATTCTGTAAAAAACATACAATTCTGGATGTCTTAATGCAACTAGGAAGCTGTGAATGGCCAGTCATGTGACAACAATTCTGTGAAACTTCAAATGAACTGCAGGCTTTTTTTGCAGCAGAGAAGAGAGGACAAGACAGGTTGTAAAGTGTAAATAGTTGAAAATAATTTATTTGTTTTTGTATTTTTGTAACACCTGTGGGAACTTGATGATGATTCCATGTCATTCTAATTTTTGTAAAAATTATCAAAGAAATTCAACTTGCATTTACTTTTCTGTTATTCATATTTCATGGCATCAAATCTGTGTTATTCTCCACAAAAAAGACATTTCTGAGTTCTCCCTACTTCCAGCCAGAATTGTGCTTTTTCCACAGTGGTGCAGGACTGAAAAATGAGGCCACAGTAAGTAAAATGTGACAGGATTTTGTCAAACTTATTGATTGCACAATCAAAGCCTTTTCATCTCTTCTTTTCATTGTTTTCACCTCTCTCCTTTTTCCCTCCTCTCTTTAGTTTCCTGTTTACTTCCCTCCCATAAACCTACAGTACCAGTCTCTGTTTCAATCACTCCTTCAGCATTCTTGGCTGTCACTCACAGAGGCGCTGCTACGTGACACAGAGCACAGGTAGAAAGAGCCCGCGGGCATCCAGGAGTCTCTCACTCATCCATCCATCCATCAGCAGCCCATTCAGAACAGCTTCTTCTTCTTTAACTCAATAGGATGTTTTCTTAAACTCTCGCTCACCTGTTCTGCTGTAGATCACAAAGTACTTTCTACACAAAACACCACTGCAGGATTTACGGAACACACACTGTGTGTGTGTAAGTGGGACATTTCTGAGTATTTCCGAGGTCATTAGTTAATACATTTATAAAGCAGGCGGCAAAGAAGAGTCTACTGAGCTGCTTGTGCATCACTTTTCGTTATTATTATTAGTATTATTATTTTAATTTTTTATTGTATCTGTTACTTTTTTCATTTTATCCCTCTTTCAATTGTATTCACTTTTGTGATTTAATCATTTTTATCTAGATTTTGTCTTTTATTGCATTTTATTATAATTATCATTATTTATCCTTGTTTTGTCTTTTTATGTAATTTATAGTCTAGTTTTTATTTCACTTCGTAAACATAAAACTTCAGGCAAGAATTTGAAAAGAAAGAGTTTGTAGATATTATTTATGCTTTTTTATTGACTTATCTCATTGTATTTATGTAGTATTGTTATTTTCTAGCATTTTATCCTTCTTTTGATTTGATTTATGTTTGTCTTTTTATCAGTTTTATCTATAATTACTCTTGGTATAGCTTACGTCTTTTTCTTGTATTTTATTTTATTCATTTTTATTGATGTTTTATTACATTTTTATAATTTTTATTGTTTTTGTGCATTGGTCTCTATTTTTTAAATTGCTTACGTCTTTTCTGTGGTTTTTATGGTCTTTTCTATTTTTTCTTCTACTGTAATGTAGGAAAGCAGAAGAATAGCTTAAGTTTGGTCCACATTTCAAGAACGAAACTGAAGAGAAAAACAAAGTTCTTTTCAGTGATTTGTGTCCATCTAAAGTAACACTCACAGTAAAGCTGTATTTACCTACTGAACAGCCAAGTTCAAACCAAAAACATTTAAATCACATGCTGCGTGGAAGAAGGAGGGAAATGGAGACTAAACTGAACTGGCTCAAACTGAGTGTTCACGTGTCTCCACACAGAGCTGGGCAGCAGCCATTACCCAGCCGGGAGCCCACGCAAGTTTAAATTGGCCCCTGGCTCCGACCGCAAGCAGGGAAATGTCGAAATCTCACTTTGTCATTTTGTTTAAGATTTTTTTCCCAGAAAAAGGGCCGCCTGCCGGGGCTCGGGCTGCACACACAAACAAGCAAGGGGGGAAGTTTTATCAGGGGAGTGTTTTGGAAAGAGATATTTAGGTATTTGTGGGTATTTGTGATGACAACTGTGTGTGTGTGTGTGTGTGTGTGTGCAGAGAGAAAAGGGGTGTTTCTGCGACACAATTTTCCACTAAAACGCACACTTAGCCTCAGGATTCTGGAGGAAATTCTTTTCATGTTTTCTCAATGAACCTCAACCACCACACACACACACACACACACACACACACTCGAAAAGATAAGCAAACCAGCCACACACAGAGGTTTAGTGTAACACAATTACTGTAACTTTCCAAGCAGACCACAAATCAGAGCTCTTTGTATGACTACATGATGATGGGCTCTGGGGGGCTGCACTGTGTGCTCTGGCTTCTGCTGCTGCGGGATTAAGTCATTTCAGGTAAGCAGGCCATCTGAGAAGTAATTGAGAAACATTGAGCAATGTTGCTTCATTTTACAAAGTTTAGGGTAAAAAAAAAAATCCTACAAACTGATATTAAATAGTCCTGTTGTGCAAGTTCTCATTATTTTGGCTTAAGTTCTGACTTATTTTTTAGACTGCTCAGGTATCATTTGTATCAAAATGCAATATTTATTTAGTTGTAATCTGTTCATGTTACTGATTTGTTCATAAATCTTCTTCAAATATTCAGCAGCACCAGTGTTTCAGTTTTAACAAGTGCCTGTATTAACTGGTAACTTTCTGCCCAATACATCAGTTACTTGCATTAACTTACATGAATGGTTGGCATAGATAATACACACTAATAAGTGTGTATTTATAATTGAGTGAAGTAAAAATGTAAGGTTTTAGTGAAGGAAACAACCACCGACACATTCAGCTGAGAGCTGCCAGTTAACAGGGTCTTTATTTAAAATGAATAATCTGTAGCTGTGTTGTCTGAATTAAACCAAACTTTATCCCTAATCCTAACCACAGAGGGGGCGCTACCAGAAACCTAATTTTGTTAATTTATCGGGAAAGACTTCGACACAACATCGGCATGCCAGCCGCTACAAATCCTTGGATGCCAGAAAACTCACTGCATGAGTCAAAAGAGTTAACAAGAGAATGGTTCAGTTCAACAAAAATATGAGCATGATCAATTAATTTTTTTCAGCTTTCATAACTTTATTGCAACTTTCTCTCACTTTATAAAGGATTATCAAACTTAAAATCGCTTCCAAGGAGTGAAATACACAATAAATTAGTGAAAGACTGCACATGTCTCCTACAACAGGTCTGGGCCGCTCGTTAGTTATGTTTGTGCCCGAGAGAAAATTCAGGATGAATCGTTAAGCTCTCCTAAATCACTTGTATAAGCGACTTAGGAACAAAACTGTTGGTACGAGTAGTTCTTGCATGAAGCACACTGTCAGTAAATTAAACCAAAGATAAATGCTTGGCAAAAATCCACCAGAGGTATATGAAAAAAAATAGTTAAAAACACATTTTTCAGCGTGCTTGGGAGTAAAACAGCATGAAACTGTGAAGCCTTCCTCTTTCCTGTCATGTCTTGCTCTCAGCTCGGAGATTTTAGCTCATGAATGATAGTCAGCGATGACATGTGAATGTGACTGAGCATGTGTGTGTGTGTGTGTGTGTGTGTTGTACAGCTGTGTGTTAGTGGGTCAGCTCCTGTTCAGAGGGTCAACACCCACATCCTCAGGGAAACTGTCTGCTGACAAACGGCTCTCAGGTTGACGGAGAGATTGTGTGTGCATGTGAACACATGTGTGAGCACACACACACACACAGAAAAAAAAATCTAAATTTCTTACCTGTCCGTCAAACTCTTGCCTGTCTGTCTCATCACACCTGTTTCATATGCGCAAAGCTGCACGTACACACTCACACTGAGGCAGTTTGCTTCTATTATTCCATTTAAATGTTAAATTCCTCACAGGCTGCACACACTGGTTCAGAGTCTAGAGTAAGATGAGAATATTGATGCTGTATGTTCAATACAATGTTTAGCTTAGCATAGTTTAACATAAAGACTGGATACAGGAGGAAACAGCTAGCTGAGCTACGGTAACTTTTGTTTTCTGCAGCTCTGCTTGACTTGGTTGACTTTTGGTACCAGGTTCTTTTCTGTATTTTGTTTTTCACTGCAGCGGCTAATGCAGCTGATCGCCAAAAGCCCTATTGTGGAAACAGCCTTGACATCATCTTCGGTGCAACACTCACTGAATCCTTTCATTGGCAAACAAACAAAGAGGAACCCGTGTAATGCTAGTGGCAATTCTCTCAGACCAGCCAGCGGTTTGGAGTGTTTCAACTCCACCTTCTAGCATCATCTCAGCTCGCTTGAAACCTTGAGCAAAAAAGTAACGGGAAGCAGGTACTGTCCTAAAGCTTATTTGTTTAATCTGTTCAAAAACAAAGTATAAAAACAAAGGTTTTATGGTTTTACTGCGGGTTATGTGTGGAACAATTTCTTGTCTGGGAGCAATGACATTGTATTTTGACTGCCAACATCATGGTGACGAATAATGTGTTCATAAGTGAGCTTCAGGGATGTTAGTCGGCTGATTTTGATATATTCGGACAGAGCCAGGTGAGCTGATCAGCAGATTAATAAACAAAAAATAATAATTATTAGTTTGAGAGACTTTGCGAGTAAGTAAATCAGTGTATTTCCCAAATCTGTGTTCCCCCTCACCTTCTTGGTGCCCTCTCCCTCCATCTCGGGGGTGGTCGGCGCCGGAGCCCAAAGCATGCTGGGAGCGATGCAGACAGACAGGTTGAAGGCGTTCATCTGGTTGTCGTGGGCGTTGCCTTGGATACAGTGCAGCACGGCGATCACATGTCGCAGCAGGAGCAGGTTGTCACTGGGCAGGAGGTGGAGCAACCTGAGAGAAGAGTATATATAAAAAAAAATCATAAAATAGACTTTCTCACAGTGTGTGCCTGTGTGTGTGTGTGTGTGTGTGTGTGTGTGTGTGTGTTGTCTGCAGATCTCCGCAGAAATTCCATTTTCATTGTTTTAAGTTACTTGTTTTTTATTTTCCCATTCGTCTTTTTTTCACTGTCTAGACATAAACAGTTTGTAATTAAAAGGAAAAACCAACACAGTAAGGTGTTGGAGCCACCACAGCCACACAGAACACATTAACATGTCAGATATGATGTATTTTAGGGTTTGAAGAGAGAGAGAGAGAGAGAGAGAGAGAGAGCGTACCTCTGGACAGATTGTGTCCTCTCGTCCCCTCCGTCTCCTTCCATCACGTCCATCCACTGCTCATACAGGTCAACACTCAGCACGCTGCCCGGGACATTTCGCAAGAAGTCCTGCATGCAGAAATTGAAAAAAATATTTTGAGCACAATTATCCTAGAACTTAAGATAATCTTAAATAATAAAATCACAACATACAGCCTTAATATTGCACACAAAGTTCCGCACACTGCTGCTTTATTTCCTCCTTCATACGTGCAACTTTTCAGTCTAAACAACCTTCATCATGTTCAAGAACATGGTGTTAAATTAATGACAGTACCACAGAAATGAGGCCATGTGATGCAGGAAACACCTGAGGGATTAACAGAAATAGCCATCAAGGTAAAAAGGTTAAAAAGTAAAATATCACACTGTCAGAAGGAGACAAAAAGACAAAGACATAGAGAACATCCTGAGCAGGAATACGTTTCTATAATAGATTAAATGGAAGCCTTAACAACATAAAAGACCACAAAACAACAAAGTGTGAAACCAATACAATATAGACAATATAAAAATGATAATTAGTCACGGAAGGAATCAAACTGATCCATTAAAAAGGTGGCTTCTGGTTGCTTGGTTGGAACAAAAACCTGCAGCCACATTGGCCCTTTCATTGATCAGTTTGACATCCCTGCTTTGGTTGTTTTCCGCATTAACTTATTTTCTGTAAGACTAATAGATTCACAGCAGATTTGTGTTTGTCTCAGTTGAGGCACACTCCTTGTCCGTTGTGCAGCAAACAGGTAAAGCACAACAAAAACGGGAGATGGTTTAAACCCTCGGACCACCTCAGCTGCTCCCTGGATGCTACGCGCTGCAGCGGCTGTTTGGCCTGGATGCTGAACAATGCAGCACCTTGTGAGTGCGACTGGCAGCCTGCCTGGCTCTGCAGAGACAGATTATCCTGTCTGGATTTATGTGACTTTGGACAAACATCAGTCGCTCCTGCTTTCTGTTGTCTGGTTTCAAACCAGTGTTAAGGGTCACTGTCTGGTTAAGTGTGTGTGTGTGTGTGTGTGTGTGTGTGTGTGTGTTACCTTGAGGACGGCAGCGATGACGAACACAGACTGGTGTGTGATCTCCGGGTCGTCTGTTCCGCTGTCCAGTCGGTCCCGAAGCTCCCGGCAGGCTTTGGCCCCAGCAGAGCGCCTGAAGACGCCCCTGGTGTACGGCCCCTCCAGGTACAGGAACACCAGCATTTCCTGCAGGAAACAGTCATCCTTTTAATCCATGTTCTGAACAGAACAGAGAAATTAGCAGCTTTGTATCACTGACAGAACAAAAAGCTCAAAAGCCCCTAATAGCAAAAAGCACTTCATGTTTGACACCAAATCTCTTAATTGCTAAGATCGCTTGTTTCAAATCAAGGGATTTTTGGATTACGTCAATTTAGCATTCTCAAACCCTGCTGTAGAGTCAGAATTTCATTTGCATGAATATGATTATGAATTGTGTTCTGCAGCCTCAAATGGCTTTATTTCACTATGAACAAAGAGACGAAGAGCTCAGTGGACACCAAATTAAGAGGGTAAAGCTGGGATTATGTTTACGTAATGGTACGTTTACAAAGTGTTCCCATCGCAGGGGTGCATGTGAAAAAAATGACTTCCCCGGGATAATCGCTAAGAGGCTTCAAAAGTTGTCGAGTCGCTTGGTTGTGCATCTCTGAATTATGTAACAAGGTGCACTGTTCAATTTAACATGGACTTGAGGGAAGTTTGTTAAATATCATTAATTTTGTCTGAGGAGGAAATTGACAAATGTTCGTTGTTGTTAACTTCTTTTGACAGGCAGCCTAATTTCAACTTTTTTTTCGTTTTACTTCTTGCTTTTTCGCAGAATATTTTGTTTGTTCGCCTGCTGTGATTTTGGAGAAAAACTGCAACAAACAACACGTTGAGCATAAATGCTTCTGTGCTCTGTGGCGGCCTGCCCCAAAGATTTTATAAATGATTTTTCAAACAATTATTGTGACTCCAGAAGCCAATTAATTGGTTTGAACAAAACCACAAATTAAAGCGTGTCGAAACTGGATTGCTTATTCACTTCACAAGTGAGTCCAGCAGGTCCATTATTTCTGGAGTGTCAATAACTTACAGAATAGTACTCCAACAGTAGCAGTAAATAGTGACAGCATTAAATCTACTTCCCACTGCATCTCCCTTTCCCCAAATACACTGTGACCCCTGCAGACGGGACCCTGACCCCTCCCGTCGGCCTTACATGACCTCTTCTCAGCTCACCATGACGGGCTTGGGCAGGCCATGTTCTGGAGAGCAGACGGAGCTCAGGGGTCGTCCGAACAGCCGTCCCTGAGTGGGGGAGAGCGCGATCGGGGACAGGGGCATGCCGTCCAGCTGCGTGTTGGAGCCTCTCCAGAAAGGCCAGTTGATCAAAGATCTCTTCCTCTTAAAGGACTTCTGCTGACCAGGCTCTGCAGGGGGGGGAGAGAGAAAAGAGGAAGAGGTGAGCTGTGGTTTCAGACATAATCAGACTGCTGCTGCTTGAGTAATGCATGTTGAAGTCACTGGAGTGCACTTCCAGTCTGTGATACACTAAATGTTATGCTTGTGTAACAACTTTTTTTTTTAGAGTTCTGGGTCAAATCCAGCAAAGTTAGGTGAATTGTTCAGCTTAAAAGTCCCAGACGGCTGATTTTTTCAGCTTGCACATGAATGCTTAATCTGTCAGAATATTCACATTCTAAAAAATGTTAGGAAAGATGGACAAACAGACACAGAGGGACATTGTGAAGTAGACACTGATGGAAATAGGGTAGAAATATGAACAATTGATTGTGTTTGAGAGAAGTCTATGTGGTCATCAACTCAAAAATGCAAAATGAGTCGTTTTATACTATCTGAATTTGATTAATTCAGCCTGAAGTCATTTGGGAAAGTCTATACGTTTATTATATGTTACGTTATTTCATTAAAATTCAAGTAAGCAGAGCACTAAACCGGAAGTGGCTGGAAGTCTCTGCTCTACGGGCCGACAGATGCGGAAGAGCCAAAGAAAATCTGAGTAATTTCATGCACAGAAATCAAGCCTTTTAGGCTTCATGCACCACTGAGCAACTTTTATAAGACAGAATCAGACTGCTGCTGCTGCTTCAGTAATGCATGTTGGAGTCACTGGTGTGCATGTCCAGTCTGTGATCCACCAAATGTCACGATTGTATAACTTTTTTACTGTTTTCCAGCAAAGTTGTGTGAATTGTTTAGCTTAAAGGTCCCAAAGGGTGGACTTTCTTTTCCTTTTTTGCATGAATGCTGCATCTGTTGGATTATTCACACCCTTTAGCAAAAAAAAGCTGCAGAAAAAGTCACAGAGGGAGATTGTTGAAGAGAAAGACACCAATAAGACAGCGACAGAAGGACAGAAGAAAAAAGAACCTTTGTGTCTGAGAGAGATATATGTGGACATGAACTCATGCTCAAGAGCACCGTTTAATTTGTGTGTGTAGGTGTGTGTGTTTATCCAAACACGTGTGACAGCATGTATGGGACTCTGTGTCTCAGAAGGCTTGTGACTGAATGTTCCTTGTTGAGTTATTTGCTCAGTGGTGCCAAGTCACAATTTCTACCTGTGCGTCTGTCTGCATGTCCGTCTTCACGATATGTTCTGTGTGACATAACAGCTCAGCATGTTTCTGCAGTAATGAAACTGAATAATGTGTTAGCACTGGAGTGCATGTAAATGAGAATGCAAAGCAAACGTTTGCAGTTTGATCTGATCTCTGTGGAAAATGACGCAGGCAGAAAAAACACTGCATGCATTGCAACCAACTTTGAAGATACAAAACACTGAATATTTGCAGGTTTAAGTATTCAATACTTTCTGCTTTTTTAAAAAAAAACAAGCACTGTGAAAATTTCGCCTTGCATTCTGGGAACTTAAAATGGGCAGGAACAACTAATAAACTAAAAAATAATCTTGATTAATATCAGAAAAATACACAATAGATGATTTGATACTGATGTGTGACCTCTTGGCGACGTCTAAGATTGCAAAAGCTGCAATAAATCTTTTAAAGGGTGAAATTTAATGGTTGTAACCTCTTTGACACCAGAAGTCTTAGAATGATAACATTTACATTATAAAGCAACTGTGACTTGTAATCAAGGGTGGGACTCTCCTGAAAAACATAGGACTCTTTCATTGGGTGGAGGACCCAGAATACGTAGCATACCTCTCACAGAACTCGTGATTTAACGATCTGTTGTGGCGTCTTGCCCAAATACACTCTGGAGCAGAGTTACTGTTCTGCACCAACATCGAAAAAAAAACACGACCTCGCTGTAAATCAGGCGTTACATCATTACAGTGAGGAAATAAACCACTTGATGAGTGGGTGGGCAGCGTCTATGATCTGATCTTCTGCTATCATTTTAGTAATGGTCATAAGAAGATAAACAATGTCATGATAGTGATGCCAGATCAGAAAATCTAGTAAGGCACTCACTGCCCTACTTTTTTGTTTGCTTCTTTTAAATAAACCAAGATTGAAAGATTCTCATTATCAGCTCCAGAAGATGAACCGCTCGAGCATCTGATATTTTGAGGGTGAGTTTTGTGAAAAATGTGGCTACTGACAAGCTAATGTGAATATTTATGCTGAATATCCTGAAATATGGTTGAACTGAGAATTTTGCATGAAAAAATGGGTTATTATTTAATTTTTTTTTAGTATTCCAAAAAGTAATCAAATGATTTCAAACTGTAACAAAAAATGCATCTTTATCCTTTAAATCATTCAAGGTCAAGCAGAGTTTTAATGTTAAAGACGTTGTTTTTGGTGCCTTAGTTTGCCTCAAATCAGCAAATGCACACTTATGCACAAAATATGCAGCTGGGGAAATTTATTTTTAACACAGCCCGAAAAAAAATCATGGCCTTACGGCTGGATGCTATCAGCAGTACAGGTAATTCAACATGCAGAATGCAGAATGCAGAATGCAGAATGCAGTATTGGAGTCTCGGAGCATTTTAAAAAATGTTGGGGTAATAAATAACATCAACAAAGTTCTTTGTTACATGTACCAATTAGTTTTTAATGCTGGCGGCAGAACTGCCTGCAGGTTTGTTTCAGAATAAGAATGGCATGGCCACTGTTAAATAACACGTTTGTTAGCTTTTGGGCTGGGTGTGAGCGATCGGGCCTGGATGGCGGCAGGGCTGGTACGCAGCGATTATGTAAGATGCTGTTATGCTCGTGGCAAAGGAATCTGAGGCGAAGCTTGTGGTTGGCAAAGTGTAGCCTCCTTGACTGGAAAACACACACTTTTTTCTCCTCAACTTGTTTTCCTCTAAACCTCATCCTCCTCTTTTTTCCATTCCTGTCCCCCCGTTACTCGTCCTCCATCCTGTCCTCTTGTTTTTCTTTCTCCTCCTCCTCATTTTTCTGTCCCTCTCTCTTTTGAGGTCCCCTTTCCCGCCTGGCAAATTCTTCTCTCTCTATCTGTTACAGTCTGTTGTTTCTTTTTCCCTTCACCTCCGCTGGCCTTCAGACTTACTCAATAGCTGTGTCATCTCTTTTCACTTTCCATCTTCCTCTTCTCACACTCTTCCGTCCCTTCTGGGGTTTCTTCCTCTTTGTCCGTCTGATGTTTTTCTTATTCTGTCTCTGCGTCTCTCCTAACCCCCGCTGTAACCTCATGTCCGCTGCAATCTCTTTTCCCACCATTCTCTTTCACTCCTTTTCTTCTTTTTACCTCCATATTCATCATCACAACCAACAACATCACTGAGTGTCAAGAACGAGCACAAACAAATTGTGTTGGTTTATGTAAGCGAAATCAATTCTGAGGAAGTACTTTCTGTTCTGCATTAATACTTCTGTATCCTCATATTTCTTCTCGCGGTTGCATACACAGTTGGATTCATGAAAGGATTCCTGAAAATGTCCAACCATCTACTTTTGGAAACCTCAGCTGTCATGTTGATGAAAATAACTAATATTTTTCACTGCTCTTCCTCACAACACATACTTTCACTGTTGACAGCGGTTATATGCATATTTCCTTTCCCCAAAATGCTGCTTAATGCTGCTTTTAACACTTAATGAAGACTAGAATTTTTGGTTTGAAAGCACTTTTACTAAATACTTCTTGGAGACACTATTCAGCTGCAACTTTCTCACAAGAAAAGGTGTTTTTATTTGCACTTGACAGAAAAGAACTGATCCGCATGATGGATTTACAAGGCCAGATTTTGATGTTAGACCAATGGAAAAACCTAATGCGATTTTTTTAAATCACATTTATCAGTGTTGCTCTGACTTTTTCTCCCTTTGATTACGTTAGATAGTCCAAGTTTAAATGGGCCAAATCAGAAAATCAGAGTTCAAGCAAAACTGCATATACATCCATGCATCTGTGTGAGATGGTACAAAGTTAATTTTGAAATATACTTTGTATAGAGCCATATAATGACAAAAAAAACAAGAGGGAATGAAAAGGCAAATTAAATAAAAATTAAATAAAACAGATCTAAACACCATCAAATATAAAACAAATCAAACAATCAAAACAAGTCAAACTAAGTAAAAATAAAAATAAATAAATACAAAATGAATAAATAAAAAGACAAGGTGCAAGGAATATGGCAAGTATGAGTGAATAATTTAATACAACATATAAAAAATAAAAATAAAAAGGCCAAATCAGAGCTCAAGCAAAACTATGTATGCATATGTGTATCCATGTATGTGTGTGTGAGATGGTACAAAGTTGCCTTTTTATTCTGAAATATACTTTCTTAAAAGATTCTCATGAAAAGGCTCTGACTTCTCTTACCTATGAGTGGAGTCTGTCCCGGGGCGACCTTGCTGGGTTTGAGGATGAACTGGCACTGGGTGTCCGGAGGCAGACACTGGTCCAGCAGCAGCACCCCTGGACAGTCTGTGGGACTAGCTGGGTCCCTCCCTCCTCCCAGTCCTCCTCCACTGGTCCCACCATCCCGTATGTGGCTCATCTTAATGCTGAAGGGAAACTCATGGCCTGAAAGAGAGGTCAGAGGTCAGGGGGTCAGCTATGTGTAGTCTGTGCATGTGACATGGAGACGAGGCAAAAAATAAATTAAAAATGTGCTAAAAATTAGGGCAGAGCTCGTGCCACACAGCGATGAATCAGTGGTCTGGAGTCAGGATGTGAGGAATTCAGTGTGAAGAAAAAAAGTCACGGAAATACCACTGTGACACAAAACTAACTGCTCTGAAACGCTCCCAGATGTTGAGTTTTCTGTGTACTGCTGATGCAGTAGTCACCCCTGCTGCGGGTATTCTCTGCTCTGGTACTGCTCGCCTCCAAAATATTCATCATCATCAGAGGGATTAGACACATCATGAAGGCCTCAAGCAAGAACTACTCACATGAACAGAGTAATTATTAAGCAGCGTGTAAAAGTGATGCTTGACGCATTCACATATTTTCTCTGATTTTTAATTTTCTCTGTGGCACGAAGACAATTTGATATCATGCAGGTTTTTTTTGCAGAAAATCCATATAAACTATAAATGACAAAGTAAGAGAAAGTTAAGATAAGAATATGGAAGATGTTGTTGCATGAAGCCCATTGTTGTTGTTTTTTGTTTAACTTGCAATTGTAATTGAAAGTGTGCACACAGGTTTTTAAGAATCACCAGTCTTATTACGCCACATTTCAACTGTATGATACCACACAGCTTTACTCAACTCTACTCACTAATTTCTGGGGGTTTTCCATTAGCAACAGTGATACTTCTTTTAGTAGCCAAAGTTTCAAACGAGCTGAGACAATAGTTGAATTGTTAAGTTTCAAAACCTACACTGAGGGTGTACTATTTACAGGAGAAATCGAGAAAAGGACCTGGTTTTAAAAGTGAGTTGAGTAGAGCAGAGCTGTGCCATGCAGTTAAAAAAGGCATTAAAAGTTTTATCCGAAAAAACTGGAGATTAAGCAGTTTTCTTAAGAGAAAAAGGAAAAAAAGGGAAGACTAGAGGGAAAAGAGTTATTGTCTTTTTTTTAACTTTTCTTGCTTCTGATGGTGTTTTAAAGGAAAGGTTTAAGAGTGTCTTTGACAGGTTGGCTCACCAATGAGAGGGTATGGAGGGTCATCCTTACTGGAGCTCACCCACAACCTGTGGTCTTTAACACACCCCTGGACAGAGAAGAAGAAATAAAGGTTTAACAATTTAGTTTAAACTTTAATTAAATGACCTGCTTTTACTAGTCAATGTACCTTCATGAATCCATGTCTGTGGTCTAAACAAACCTACAGATTATGTTACAGTACAGATTAATATGCTGTGCAAAACCAGTTTAGCCAACCAATATTTGCACAGAATTTTTACAAAATGTCTGATCTAGATGCTGCAATCCAGATTCCCAAAAAGTTGGGACACCGTCTAAAATGCAAATGCAAAAAAAATGCAATACTTTTCTAATCGTTTGTAACAAATATTCAATTGAAAACTGTACAAAAACAGTATATTTTATGTTCACAACTCACACACTGAATTCTGAATTATTTGATGAATTTTGTTTTTATTACGTTTTATTACGTTTTGGAGTTGTGGTTGTAAGTTCAATTTGTTTTTTTAACTATTACAAATCTTGGGACACATCTAAAATCCCAGTTTGTATTCATGGTTGACACTGTGATAATACTTAGTGTGGACTGTCTAACATTGATATTCTCAGCCATTGGATGTAGATGGTTAATAAAGCTTATTTCTAGCATCCAACCTTGAGGCTCCGTTTAACTTACATCAAAGTAAAATCAGTGGACATGAAGTAGAATATCAGCAGCGGTCTGTGGTTACTCACCGAGATGCCAAACTGCAGCAGAGCCATGCGGATGACATCAGTGGTGCTGTCAATGTTGCTGACCGCAAGCGTCTTGGCCTGGTGGAAACATTTTGGAAACATTATGAGAATATCTGGTTGTTTGCGTGTTACATAAATGACAGCACATTAATTTCCCACTTAAAGACAGACAAGGCAAAGCCATAAAAGTACACATTTTTTGCTGATAGAAGCAATAAAAATCACAGAGGGGAGAGGAGAATCTTACATATGCACAATTTCCAATATCCTTTGCAAATATCTTCAGAGGAATCGTCTTGGGGTCATCCTTTTCTTTTCCCTCAATTATCCGACTAAAGAAAACACAAAGGAAACATTTTAATATAGGTACATATGGTTAATCCAGCACTGTGATATGGGAGACTAACACTTGGATTTAATGCAAGCATGTTATTCACACTGCGGTGACTCTCATTCATGTTGAGCTGGCTTCTATTTAATTACTTATCTTTCATGCAAATCTCATCTTTGAATTGCAACATAAACTAAAGGCTAAAAATAGCAAAACAAGCCATTGCAGAAAAAGCAAAATGAGAATAAAACATGGATTTACCTTTTGATGAGCGCCAGCCACTTGTTTTTGTGCTCCTCGGAGCTGAAGAAGAGTAAACAGAGCGATAAAAACATAATTTAGAGGAAATCATGTTAATAGCAACTGTCTGTCTGTTTCTCTCTGTTATGTAACTGCACAGACTTCCCCCCGAGCTATGAGTAGATTCTTTCTGATGCAGAGCGTAATGAGCCTGTGCATGAATGCGTCGAGCCATCGAGGAACTTGCAAATATACAGCTGACTATATATGAATGTATGTGTTTTTACCTGTTTGTGCCTGTTGTGCATACGTAGTTATATAATCCAATCCGACTGTGGCTGTCTGAGTGGCTTTATGACTGGGAACTGACTTCACACTTGAGAGTTAAGGGATGCTGTGGTTCCGTGTTTGGTATTTAGTTCCTTTTTATGATGGGCATTGGCACCTCAGAACACAGTGTACTCAGTTAATAGTATACTGCAGCGACTTTGAAAATATCTTTACTATGCTTGGCATGAATGATTATCATGCATTGCTGGCAGATGTACTCAATGAAGTTATATAAGAGGAAATTGAGTTATTTTGCATCAAATTAAAATAATTTTGCAAAGTTATACTAAAGGGAAACATTTGAGTGTGAACAACTTTCTAATCTGTGTACCTGAAGGTAGCCACGCAGTTGCAGGTGGGCCAGCCCATGACGAAGCTCCTCTCTGGGTTGGTGCTTCCCTCACACACCTCCTCCATGCAGCTGGCCGTCCACATCTCACACACTCGGACTTGGGACTTCACTTTAAAATGAGTGGGAGACCTGCAGAAGAGAATGTTTGGAACATTAAACTAGAGTGTATTGATATTGATATATATTTATATATACTGATATATTCTGATAGTTTGTTTGCAACTTTTGATCAACTCTTCCCTCTTACATACACCTGGCTCATGCAATAGATATGGGGAATTGTGACATGACATCTCCAGATTGTTTGTTTTGACTGCCCAACAGTCTAAAGCTCAAACTATTTAAAACAGAAAAAGCAATAAATCTTCACATTTTAGACGCTGCAACCAATAAAAACTGGATTATTTTCTGCAAAAATGACTTAAATGATGAACAAAATATCAAAATTGTTGTAGATTACGATATGATGACTTAAAAAATTAATCAAACAGTAGAGTTAGGAAAAAAGTTTGCAATGAAAACACCCAAAAGGTTTATTTTGGAAAAGATTGCATAAAAACCTGAAGGTCCCTTATCAAGGAGTTCCACAAGGAACGAACTGGGGTCCTCTACTGTTTACAACCTAACTTTTAATTTTCTTTACAGAACATTTTTCCACAAACCTCCACCACATGGCAGTCTTTCAAGAAATGAAATTATTAAAAGATCAAGCTATTTTCAGCATTTTAGGACAGGGAACTCTCTGCCAGAATGTATTTATCCACCACTACATGTGTGATTATAGAGGGAAAAGGTTCAAATGCACACATGTGGCGTACACACATGCTCTCACTGCTATTACACAGATAGAAAGGCACACAAATGCACAGACACATCAATTAACTTCTTCTCCCTCTCTCTCTCTCTCTCTCTCAAACACACACACATTCCTCAAACTCACCCTGTGTTCAGCCACAACGTAATGGCCAATTATGGCGTATACTCTGTGCTGGAAGGGTCAGCTCCACATGAGTCTTAAGAGGGACCACAGAGGTCCTGCTGTGTATGTGTTGAGACCTGTGTGTGTCTGTACAGTAAATATAAGTACACAGAGCTGAAGTGTACATGTCCATGTGCTCATATGTGTGCGTTAGTGCCTGTATATGTGTGTTTGTGGACTTCAAAAACATAAATGTGCTCTTTAAGGGTCTATTTTTGAACATGTGTGTGTGGCAGTTTGTGGGTGGAGAGCCCCATACTGTAGGCCCGAGGCAGGCCAGTGTGGCTTTGATCTGAGCCAGGCTTCATATGGATTTAATTGGCTGGGAAATAATTATATACTTGGAAGAAAATGAGGGAGGGAGAAGTGAAAGACCAGGGCAGTAAGGGGAAAGAGAATTTCGGGAAAGATAGAAGAAGGATGTAGCTAAATAGTTTTTAGTATCAGTGTTACAGAAACAACTACATGAAATGTTGCTTTTTTTGTTTTTCCCTGTTTATGTCTCCCCGGTCTGCATTTTTCCATCTCTGTCTCACTCACACAACCACATAAACACACACTCCTTCTTCATGTCTGTCATTTCACGAAACACACAGAAGGAAACTCACTTGGCCTTGGCAACTAGCAATGTGTCCGTGAAGAGGAAGAGGTGTCTCTCCTGGGTCTGCAGGCCCGTCTTTAACTGCGTTTGGACATGACCCAGGAAAAGGCGGCGTGGACACTCGGCCAGAAAGGCCTGGACCAGGGGACAAGACTCTGGGCTGACCGGCGTCAGACAGCTTTCCCTGTGGGAGAGACAGAGAATGAAATACACTGTTAGACACAAAGGAGAAAGTAGTCATCCATGCCTCTAAAAAACAAGTTCTTAACCTCCAATGTTATCTCATATCACAAAGGACAACATGCACACAAGGTAGAAGAAGTGACGAAGAAGAGGAGAGGCTGAACATCTGGAACAAAGCAGCCAGAAGAGAGAGAGCGGGTGTATAAAGAGAACTGGATACAGTGTTGGTCGGGCTCTGGTTATTTGATATAAAGTTGCTCAGTAGCGCATGAAGCCAAAAAATATTCGACTTTACTGCAGATCTTCTGCTGCTCTTCTGCACATATTGGGCCCGTAGGACATGGGAGTTTAAAGACTTCCGACTACTTCTGGTTTAGCTCTCCACTAAAATGAATGTGAATAAAACAAATTAATCTTACTACTCTTCTAGACTTTAACTTGATGTTATCTGACCAAATGGAGCTAATTCTGTCAGTGAAACAAGTTATTTTGCAGCAGTTTGTGTCATTCTTTACCAATGTACGTCTATGGGAAAAGGTCTTTCTGGGTCAAATGGCATCATGTGACAGACCCGGAAATTGTAATTCCACCATTTCTACACTATATTAAATTGGCCTGGGGGCTTGGTTCCAAGTTGGCCAATGGTCAATTGCTTTTTTTGTGCAAAGCACTCAAAGTCCCCGTAAAGTGTTACAGCAAGAGTCACTTACTAGGAATCTTAATTGTGGTACACATCAGATTCAACTGCTAGCTTTCCTTGCAGCCACTGAATCATTGGATTCTAACAAGGTATAGTTGTTGGCTAAACCTTGAATATTCCCTAACACCTTGTATTTGCATTGCTTTATTCACTACAGTGTTTTTACTGTGTCGTATTAGCACTCTAGGATTTTCCAAACTCAACAGCGAGAAAGAACGATGCACGAAAAAAACATGAGGCCCATGTTGTGGTGAACCAAACTTGGTAAAGGCTCAAGTGTCCAAATAGCTTCATGCAGCTCAGTAAAAGTCCAAAAGCGGAATATTTGTCTTGCTATTTCCTGGATTTCCTTTGCTGATTCCTCGCAGATGAAACCACACACATAGCCGAGCATTATCAGCAGAGTAAATATTGGACTTTTGGACCTGCAGTGCAATCATTTGGATAGAAATGTGTTATTATTTGCATGTTTTGGAGCTGCACAAATGTGCCTCTGTTAACTTAATGAGCCATAAAAAGTTCAGATGGAAGTTCCTGCCAGCATCAATAGAACTTTAACTACAGTGTGTGAGTTAAATAGTGAATTATTTTGCAATAAAAGGTTTATCCAACACCATTGTTTGTCTTGTGTTTGTACACTGTCTTGTCTTTTTTTCTCCTTTCAGTAAAACACTTTTTAAAAAACTCCTGGCTCCTGTTTGCTACTAAAATACACAAGGAATCTGTTTTAATTAAAACTGTCTATCTTGTTTCCCTGCTGTCAATAGTTGCCGCTGATGGACCGAAGTAAACAAGCAGAGGGGGAATTTTTGGAGGAAGAGGAAATACTTTGAGGGCTCCATCCTTTCCTGTTTACCCTTCACTGCCAGATAAAAGGCCTAAATCTCCACTTACACACAAATATAGACATTTTCTATCTCATTCTCTACCTTTCTGTGTCTCTCTCATGTACACAAACACCCAAACACGCTGTCTGCGCTCTCACGCTTTGACACACCCACTTCTTACCACAGTTTATACTCTCCATCCCTTCTCTCAAACATGCACAACTTTGATACACACGCAAACACACACAATGCTGTTGGTAATCACCAACAAAGCACCCGGTCGTAGTCCAAGTCTTGCTGAGAAAAACAGAAGCTTGGACTCTTTCATACGCTATGATCATTCCTGCTTCATTGCATAAGTGATTGGTTACGTAATTAATTAACGAAGAACAGACAGCCACGCTGGAGTGCTTCCCTCTTGGTCCGTCTTTGTGTGTCATCCAAAAATAAATCCAAAAGGAGGCTGAGCGAGTTCAATTAAAAGCGATGAATGTAGCCAATTAAGCCTTGACGAAGAATGAGTTAAAGAGAGTAAAACAAATCTTTTTCCCCCATTCTTTTGTTCAGCAACTGTATACAGAACACCATGTTGCTATAAAAATTGCAGAATCAACATTTGCAAAACAATCAGCTATTGTTCCCTGAGAGAAAGAAAATGCTTTCCATGTGGTGGACTGTAAAATGATTTTACCCCCTTTGACAACATTTACATAACTCATGCACCATTACCGAAAAAAAATTAAGCATTTCTTTGTTTGTTTGTCAGGAAGCAGCAATAAAATGCACATTGTTGGTGTCACTTCTTTGGCATCGTGGCAATCTGTGACAGGCCTCAAAATTTTCCTTTTCCCTTTGTTCAAATTTCTCTTGAAAGCTCAGCATCTACTAAAAGACCACCATAGAAGGATGATGGGAGGGTTTGGGGCTTTCTTGATAAAGGAGCATTGGGGGTAAAAGTCTCAAAAATTCATCAACACGTCCTCCTCTGTCCCGATTGTCTGGGCAGTTTTCGGGGAAACGCTGCTGTCAGGAGAGAACACACTCACACACATTAACACAAACGGACAAACCGTCCTGTAAAGGCCCTTTCATTTCTAGCTGCCCCGAGAAAAGACAACATCTTCCGTATTCACCGCACATCCCTCCCTCCTGAATGTGAGATTGACAGTTGAGCCAGCCGTCCTTTGAATCTGACGGATGAGCAGCTAATAGCTCCATTGTAAGTCATGTGATGTTGATAAATTGAGTGCTCAGCCTGCCCGCGCAGACATGGCCACCTTTTGTCGAGGCACGGCACCGTGCGGGGAGAACTGTTGACTTTTTTTGGGACGACACAATAAGAGGCCGGCGTACAATGAACCACACAACACAGCATACTAATGTCCCAGCATGAATAATTAAACAGCATCGACATGATTTGGATAGAAAAGGTTGATCTTATCGGTATTTATCACAAAGTAGGGCAAGGTGACAACGTTTTTTTTATTTTTTATATTGCCTAAAATCTGTCCAAGAAGCCTCTCTATCCTTTCCATCAGTTAGTCAGTGGAATCACAATATATATAGACAACAAATAACAATAATAAGCAAGAACTACAAAGTTTTAGATCATCATAAATATCAAATACAACCAAGGGCATGGGTTTAGTTTCAGAAATGATTAAGGCTAATGTAATAAAAGTAAATTGTATAACAGACAAAAGTTTCCTCTTATCACTGAGCGAAACTGTATTTAATAAAGATCTAGATCTAGAAAAAAAATAAATATATATATATATATCCCTAACCTGGTGAAAAACTGGCGAAACACTGCAGAGATTTTCCAAACACGGTTTTAGTGATAATTCAAATTTGAAACCGTAAAACTACACAATTTTACTGTGGATTATCATGAAACATCATTGCTCCTTGTGTTCGTATAGAGCAAACACTCACATCTGATTCCCTCTGGAAGCTGGGATGGGGAGGATAAGTAAAGCCTTAGTCATGGACACACACACACACACACACACATACACCTGTAATCACACACCCTGGGTCTAGCTGGAAAAACAGCTGCAACTTTCTCTTTCTCCTCTCCCTCTCCCTGATTATCTTTGACGACATGTCCGTCATGTCCACTGTCCTCTCTCGACCCCCTTCTTTGACTCCCTGTCTCACTTTCTTCTTGTGCAGTTTTTCCCCCTGACTGAATGCACCCAATGCTCGAATGTAGTATTTTGTATACAGTGTTATGTCACCTCAGTGGTCAAACAGTCTCCCCTGACCGAGCAGACTGCCTCCCCGAGGGCAGCAGTGACACACACTTGTATAAGTGTCCATCTGTTCTGCTTTTTTAATAACACTGACTATGTTTGTGTGTGTGTGTGTGTGTGTGTGTGTGTGTGTGTGTGTGTGTGTGTGTGTGTGCGTGTGCGTGTGCGTGTGCGTGTGCGTGTGTGTGTGTTTGTGTTTGTGTGCAGCTGACTTGCTCTGGTAGCTAAATCTGACTGCAAGGCCACCAAAGCATTTGAGGTTTTTATGTCATCAATTCAAGTCGAATTCAACTGAATGAAAAGAAAGATGCTGGCTGGAGAAGAAACCTTCAGCTCGCTGCTTTTGTTTATTACGCAACAAGTGAACTCTGACTGAGATTTCCAAGTAAAAGAGCCGAGTCAGAGATGTGACAGCCATTCATTGAAGGTTTGTGTATATAAAACTGTTTTATTTTTGTGGAAGAGAAAGCCAGAGACTGTGTACGTGAGTGCCCTTCTGTGTGTGCGTGTCCTCAATTGAACTTGTATGTGTGTCTTTGCATTAGTAGGATTGCATCACGGGTAGTTTGACCTCTTTATCGCAGATAAAAGCCATCCAGACAAGCATCAATTGATGGCTCAGTGAATGTGTGTCAGAGAGAGAAAGAGACACTGTCAACATGCAGATTAAAGAAGATGTCATTTAGAACAAACACACACCAGTCTGTGCCATCTCCTAAACCCACAGTGGAGGCTTTTGTCCGACAAAACTGCATTAAGGATGACAGTAAAGACATGAAACAAAAGCTGCATTTCTGAATGCTCCAATTAAAACAAACTGAATATGTTTGTATTTATATATGTATTCTTGAAAATTAGAATTGAATGAATCATGGCACATTTTTTCATTTGACACACTGTTTTTGAAATTGGTTTAATTTTATGTGGAGCGTTCACAGAACTCTTAGAGTTATCTATGAAAAAACAGGTTATTATTTTCATTTAAACCCCTAAACCTCAAAAAGTCGCTTCAGGGTGTTTCTTTGACAGAAATCTCACAATTTTAAGCTTCTATTTGGTTACTTTTTCCAATGAAAACTTTCGTAACCATGATCTGTTCAAGGACTGTTAGAAAAGGTCAATTTCTGACAATAATGCCTGTTTTTGTGACTTCTTTCTATGAGATTTCACAATATCTTTGGCAATTTTTTTATTTTGACAAACATAATTTTCCACCTGGCCGGATTGTGGCATTTAGAGGGTTCAAATATATTATTTTACTAGTTTATAAGAGTGATTTTTATGGGCTGAAAAACCAAAACAACATGCTAAACACAAGCAAAAATCTTGGAAGACCTGAAGGAAACTGCAGGTGGAAAGTGTCTCTGAGTTCATTACTACGAGCGTATATATCTCTAATGAAATGCACAACTTCTTTCATGGAAAATCCAAAAGAGATACAATCCTTATGTCCACACAGTCAAGTGCAGAAACATTGAGCAGGCAACCAGATTTTTACAATCAAACTGGACTGCTGCAGATGTTTTCCCTCCTCTGTCCTTCCTGTTTCCACCTGACTGACTGAGCCGGATCATTTCCATAGGCAAACTATAATGTCATCCCTGGCTGACACACAATGCCCTCAATACAGCCAGAGGAAACACACACACACACACACACACACACACACACACACACACACACACAGGGACGCACACATACAGGGACACACACACAGAGGATGAGGTCAGAATATTGAAACTCTCCCCCTTTTTTGCAGCCAGTAAAAGAGAAGTGACCAGGGGCTGTCAGCCATGATGTCCTTAGCAGAGCTCATTATTAAAACCAGGAAATATCTTTTGCATGATGTGTGAGTAAGTGTGTGTGTTCTTGTGTGTGACATTTTTGGGGACTAAATGTCCTCAAACAAGCAGGAAAATCAGCCATGTTAGGGACATTTTCTTTCTTTTTTTAAGATCTTAATGCAAGTTAGGAATCAGGTTTCAAATAAAATAAACTCAGTGACATAAACCTGTGTTTGTATACAAGAATGCAAGAAGAATTGACTGACAGGCTGTCGTATAATATGTGTCACTTTGTGGTGACACTTGTGACTGATAGTGAGTGAAAGTGTGAGGTCAGGGCTGTGAGCCAGTCATCTGTTTTTATTCTTTAAGGTGCAGCCACTTTCCTCCCTCCTGCAGTATACATTTCACTGCCGGAAGAGGAGGAGGAGGGGATCTATACTCCAGTTTGAACCCATAACACCCTGTACTGTAAGTCTGGAGGCTGTAAGGATGAGGTTATACTTTTGGATGAGGTGCGTTTGTAAGTGTGTGTGTGTGTGTGTGTGTGTGTGTGTGTGTGTGTGTGTGTGATGAGGTGATGTAAGTGGCTGAGCGGAGGGCCAGAGAGCCTCTCAGCGCCTCCCGGCCTGATGGGAATGGCAGGACAGATGGAGCAAAAGAAGGCGTCATTGCAAAAGATAAAAGGAAAAAGGAAAATGTAAAAGCTTAGAATTGTTAAAAACACTTGTGATATTTTTATTTTTCAGACATCCAGCTGATGCTCCAAACAAGCCCAACATCAGAACGAAGAAGGTCGTCAAATAGGAGCTTTAAAAAAAATTATATTTAGCTGTGCATCAAATGAAAAAAAGTCCTTCATTCTGATTTTAACTGTAACTATTAAACAGTGTACAAGTTGTGGTTGCAACACGAGGAGCTGATGCTGTTCAGTGGCTGCACAAGTTGAAATTGGAGAAGAAATAAACTAACTTGCTCTCTGCTTCAACAATTTCAGGCTGAAAAATGTCAATGCAGGCTGAAATTCAATCGTAGTGTTTAGCCACAACTAAGATATGAGTAGATAAGAGGAAAAAGTCTGCGAGCCAATTTATGCAGTATAAAGTGCCAAAAGTACTGGATTACATTGTATATGTTTTGGTTGTTGTTTCTTAACAAGGAAATCAATTTTAAAATAAAATCAGTGCTGCTTATGCTTTCTAATATTTACTCTCATTCTCGGATAAAAACCACAGGGGTGATGCAATAATGAGTAAGCTGCTGCCAAGAACTGTTGGCAGAACTGAAGTATCCATTAAAACTGTATTAATAGGACTTAAGGGCGTTATAGTTTTAACAGTTACCAAAGCATGAAGACAATCTGAGAAACTTCTACAATTCATAACAAAAAAAACAAAGACAGATCAATAATAATCTTTCTAAAAAAGATTGGAAGTAATAATCCCAATAATGTCTACAATGGCCTTTCACCTTCACCTGCTGTGAGTCACCTGACCACAATACTTTCACATCTCTCCCGTGGCAAACACGCACACACGCACACACGCACACACGCACTCCCGGACATTAATGAATACCTCACACATGCACAGACATCAGAGGTTTTGACCTCAGGTGACCCCCACTGGCCCCTACACCTCCTGATGAGAGGTCAAAGGTCAGGGGTGACAGCTGAGAGTGTCAAGCCCTGGCTCCACAGCCCCTGAGACTCTCTCTCTCTCTCTGTCTCTCTCTCTCTCTGTCTCTCTCTCTCACACACACACACACACACACACACACACACACTGGTCAGACTAAGTGACTTTCACTCAATAGTTTGCCTGGTTTACCCTTCCACTGTGCCTAAAAACTCAATATGTGAGCTGTCACTTTCATCTTCACTCACACACACACACACACACACACACACACACACAGCCACAAGAGCGCTGACCCATTTAACAGTGTGGAGTGTTTCCCTCAGCACTGGTCTTAATGGTTCAGTTTCACAGTTCAACCCAGCCTGATCTCCCTCTACAAACACTCAAACTGCCACTAGGTCCCACATACATTATAAACATGTCAGATAAACACACCACAACAAGCTTCAACATCAAGCATTTGCTCATTGGAGACATTATAATGGCATAAAAACCTAGTTCTTTAAGCCGGAAAGAGCTTATTCAAGCTTTTTCCGCCTGCATCCAGAAGGAGCTCCACAACATTCCTGAAGGAATCCTGATCCACTTCCCCTTGATTTAAATTCAAGCTGTTTATTTCTCTGTAATAAGGTGATTTTCTTCAAAAGACTTCCCTTGACATCCAAAGATACACGAGACAAAGATTCCAGTAAATAATAACTGTCCCTGAGAGGTTTGTAATGGCTTTTTTCCGACCCTGCTGAAGGAAGAGGAAGGGATTTGAGCGATACGCTAGCGATGAAAAGCCTGATAGCTCTGGGAGAAGTGAGCATTTAAAGCCGCTCTAAGCCATGAATGAGTCGAGAGGTCAAAGCTCTTAGATCTGATGTTTGAGACACGTTTAAGGCAGTGTGGGAGAACTGCCTAAATCTTGTGAAAATATCTCATCTGTAACGGCAGTTTGAAACTTCTTTTTCACAGATTCTGTAATTGTTTTTTTCTCCAGAGAGATTCTGCAAGTCAGAGCAGCCCAGAGGAAGCTCAACCCTCCACTTCTGCTCACTTTCTTCTTCCAGTCAGTCCATTGACTTTAACCTGCAGCTTCCCAGCATCACTTTTCTCTAATCTCTATGCTTAAATTCAGTCAGTTTTTCTGGGACTGAATGAGAGGATTCAATTAAAGTCCAGTTTAAAGTACAAAAGTACAGTTTTAACCTTGTGTCCATGTGTTAACTGTCCAAATATGCTTAAAAAACCTGGAACACAAGGGAAATAAGTCACACACAGAAGCTGAAGATGCTCTGACTTCCATATCACGGGGGGTTTGAGAGTCAATTCATGCATCAACCATCCATAAAAAGGTTTTAAACTAGCAATGACAAATTGGTAAATCATCCATATAAGCTGAATGATGAGCAATGAACAAATATTGGGAAGTCATCTATGGTAAATAAAGGCATATTTTAACAGTCTGTATAGTCTGCATTTGTAGAAAATAATAATGTATTAGTAAACACTACCGTTCCATAAGTTATGGGATACAAAAAAGACTAATGGAGTAGAAAGAACTGACTCATTATTTAAGTAAAGCCATTGGCAACAACTTTATCAAGTTTGCCTTATTAGTGAGAAGTACCAAAACTTTACACAGGACTTGGAAGAAGCCAGAAGAAAAAGAAATACAACTACAAACTGCTCAGTAAAACAGTGAGATGATTTCTCCTCCAGTGGAGCAGCAGCAACATCTGTAACATCCACTGAGAGATCCCATTGCTTCATTCAAGAACTGCAGGCCAACAACGATGTCAACGCCACAGCAGCTCTTTCTTATGAAAGCAGCTTGTGTGTGTGTGTGTGTGTGTGTGTGTGTGTGTGTGTGCATGCTCATACCTGGATGTGCTTCTCGATCTGGTAAGTGCTTTGCTGATGACCAGCGAGGGAGCTGACTGTCGTCTCTGAGCCAAGGTCTTCATCTTCTACACAGTCAGAAAGAGAAAGAGAGAGGAGGTGGGTCAAGTAGGGGCTGGAGCTGACTGTTTTTTGCACTATTCTTTTTAATGCACATTGCATGACAAATGATGGCAAACATGACTTTAAAAACACTCAGTCAGGGCTGTTGTTGCCTGAGGTCAATGCAGGAAATATAGAAAAAGGGAAATAGACACAAATTCAGTGTGTTCAGGGAGAATTTAAAGTAGGACAGGGAGGACGATGACTGAAAGAAAAGCAGAAGTGACAGCAGAAAAGAAGGAAAAGAGCCAAAGAGGAAGTGGGCTAAATGGTTAAAGATGGCGTCTGTCAGAAAGATAAATGACAAAAGGGACACTGAGAAAGGCAAATATGTCGTCCAGCAGTTGCACAACGTTTATGAGCCCTCGTATATTCTCACTGTAACATGATGAATGGGAAGCTGCCTCACAGAAGTATGACAGGCATCCCTGCAGCCGCCGCAGCTATTTTAATTAAACCTAAATCTATTTACAACATACCAAAACCATGTGAGCCCAAAACATACACTACAGTCATCCAATCTGGGGGGAAAAGAGTCAAAAGTAGGGACAGAAATGAAATAAGAATGTGCGTCCTAAACTCTTTTTCTGTGACTTATGGGAAACATTCCTTTCCTCTAGAAGTGTTGAGGGAAGAATTTGACTCATGCAGGCCAAAGATAATAGAGTGGTGAATAATATATAACATGATGTGCACTATGGGGGTGCTTACTACTACTACGACTACTACTTTATATTGCTCCAAATGTTTCAAATACTTCTTGTCTGAAATGAGCCGCTGAACACAATTTCAATACATTGTGGGTCTGTTTATTTTGGGTTATGTTTGGTGGGAAATGTATTGATGAGATAAGGGAATGGTTTTCATTAGTTTCATATAAAAAACAATTATTCCTACTTCCAACTTGTTAAATACGGTTAATAGGCTTTTTGTTCCCCTCTTTTGCACATGTTGGTTTCTGCGAATTACGTGCCCACGTCTTTTCAAAATAAATGTCCATGTTCACAGGAAACAAAAATATTGGGTAGATTTAGGTAATAGCTAAGTCAAACTTATCTTTTAGTTAAACACGGGACATGAACAATATTCTCCTGGGTGAAAGGTCTTGATTTTGCCACCGATCAATTCACCTCAACCTCCTCCCTGTGTGGACTTTGTCACTCTTTGTAGTACATCTTCTGACTGCCTCCTTTACTCTTTGTCATAGTTTGAAGCTTAGTACGTGCCTACACTGCCATTTCAAAATAAACGTCCATTTTCACAAAAGATCGTAATTTAGACTATGTTCTACAAGTCAACCTTGTATTTCAGTTTCACACGGGACAACAACAGCATTCTCCTGGGTGAAAGCCATCCTCCCTATGTAGACCTTGTCACTCTTTATAGTACATCTCCTAACTTTCTCCTTTACTCCTACTAAAACTACAGCCACGTAGAGTGTCATAGTTTGAAGCTCATAATATGGCTTCATTGTATTTCGAAATAAATGTCTGAGTTCACATGAAACAAGCGTGGCTTTGGTTAAGTTATAAATTACATTCACAAAAAGTCAACCTTGTCTTTTAGTTTCACACGCAACATGAACAGGATTCTCCTGGTTAAAAAGTTCTTGGCTTTGAGACCCATCCATCCACCTCAACCTTCTCGCTATGTGGACTTTGTCACTCTTTTTTACTGCCACATGGAACGTCATGCTTTGAAGTGTAGGGTCACTGACTAAGCTGCCATAATTAAAGACTTATGAGTGAGAAGACGGAAGAAGAAAGTGACCCATTTCAGTCTGCAGAGTAAGCTTCTTGCATAATAATGTGCTTCTGTTTTTCTGACACATTAGCGGAAATTTTCTGAGAAATAAAAGTCCAAGGCAATACTAAAATATGTAAGCCTGTTTTCCCTGCAGGTGTGAGGTGACTGACAGGACACTGACATGAAAACTTGAAGCACTTGATATGATGAAACAAAGCAAACAACGAGCCGTGGTGTCTTAAATAATGCTGACTGTCCGCAGAAACTAAATAGGAAGCACTGAGTGAAGGCAGTATCTTAAAAAAACATACCAATGTTATTATTTCAGCTTACTCTGCAGTATAATCACTGACATACTGCACGCAGTATACATACATTTAATGTATGTACCTGTCATGCATGTCGAGTACAGCTCAAGAAGAACTGTCATCGTTCTGACACAAACATCTCAACAAACTGAAGTAAAGAGCAGCATGTGGAAATTCTACATTCATGCAGTATTTTTTTTTTTAAAGCTCAAGTTTCCCTGCTCCGTCTGACAGCTCATTTCTCACAACTTTCCAGAACCAGGCCAAAGTGCAGCAACATGCTCATAAAAAAGGGGGCTACAGTAACAACATTTGTGGATTCATGAGCCAGATTTTCTCTAACAGCAAGCCCCCGACTGAGATGTGGTGAAATACTTACAAAAACATTATGAAAACATTAGTAACTATATTATGGTGCCAGAAAATGATGCAATGGGTTGAAGAAACTGGAGGATGATACCATAACAGTGCTCAGACCTACTGTACCAGTTGTAAAAAAACAGTTAAACATCATGCATTGATTTCTGTGTCAATCTGTAGTCAAATTAACTCTACTCAGCCTTCTTTTTTTTTTTTCTTTTTCTTCTCTTTTTTTACAGATTAAGGCTCATAAAAACAGCATTTCAGTGAACAAATGACAGACTTTATTTGAAGATTTTACTCGTTCTGTTTGTGATGTTATGTTGGAGGTCATGACTTAATAATAAATCGAACTTTTGCAAATAAATCGCTGCTTTTTGCAGCAAATCTGATGTCACCTTCAGTTATCATATCCTGCCTGCAGAAATGTGCAGTTACAGCTTTTAAACACGCGTTAGATGGGGGGCGCTCTTTACTGCAATTTAACTGCCCCAGCTGCTGGAGAATCACCTTCTATCAGTGTCATGGACCAAAAACTAGGGTTAGAAAGCTACAATAAATAAGAATATGGACTGCAATTACAAGAAATTTAGAGATCAGGACTCAATTCAAACTGTAATTTTTGTGTTTTTATCACTCCAAATTATGAGGAGACAGAACTAGTGGTCTGTGTTTACTTGGTGACTCTTGTCTGTCTGATTAACAAATAATCATTATCAGCACATTGTCCTCCTCCTGTCAGATACTATTTTATTCAGGATAACACAAAGAGCAGTGAAATCTTATAGTGAGAGGGGGATTTTGGACGTTTTTATTGGTCCAAAAGGTTGTTTAATCAAGTCAGAACTTAATAGAATTATAATAAAATATAAAAAATGCAAAGTCTGTCTCCTTTTCTTCCTGGAAGATTAAAAAAAACTGCACTCTTCATACTTGCACAACCTTTGTGATCGGTAAGATAATTCTTCTGATAAATCAAACACACTGAATCATACAGAAAAAGGTCTGATCAAAACAGACCTGTAGGGAATGTTTAAAATACTGATTGTTACTCAAAAGACAATCACAGCAGATTGACACAACATCATGAACTTAAATATTATTCTGGTCAAACAGAGTCAAGACTGCCCAAAAACTGCAGATTTGGTGGAATATCAAAAACAAGTACAAACAAATTGTGCATTTAAAGCAAAAAAAACTGACATTTCAGAAATATATCAGTATTTAGACTTTAAACTCTTACAAATAGACACACGATACTAAGAGGGATATTAAAGGACAAAATAGACTAAAATGCAACTTCAGCATCTCCTCAGAGTGTAACTGAAACATACTAATGTATCCTAATGAGCGCACTGGGCAGCTCAGTGCGTAAAGACGCGCACCGTGTCCGCAGTGAGCCCTCCAGAGGAGCGTCTCTTGTACCTTTTTGTTGTCGGGGAGCGCCTTGCTCTCTCCGGTCAGAGAGTCGGACCTGTTCTGTCCCATGGTCCCCTGCTGTGGTGACATGGTTTCCATCAAGGCTGTATAGATCCACGGGGCCACGCGCGCAGGCAGTATATTCCCATGATAACGAGCGTTAAGTCCAAAGTTTATCCAGCAAAGATAAGAGCACGACAATCCATGATGGAGAGTTTTGATCCGGAGATGAGGAGGACGAGGTGAAGCCTATACTCCTCTCTCTGTGTCTCTGTGTGTCTGAGCGCGGAGACTCCGGTCCGCCTCATCTCACTCTAATGTTGCCAAAACCAAGAGGACGAAACAAATGACTTCCGCCCCCGCTTTTCACAGTAAAAGCGTTTGTGTTTGTGCACAATAAAAGGTAGCAAAATAGTCGAGATAAGGGGGAAATTTGGCTCCAGACACATTTTTAGCAGCGCTTGTTAAAATACAAACAAATAAAGTGAAGAAATTCAGTGTTGCATTCAGTTAAAAATTACCAAGACTCGATACCTGAGGTACGTTTCTGGAGCCTCTGATTGCAAGTGCTCCAATTAAAACTCTCAGACTCACTGCAACCCAAAAGGAAACTATGGGCCTCACCTCGCTTTAGCACACTGATTTATCTGCAAGCGTTTAACTGTGAAAGCACACTACTGTTGACAAAATGTCTGAAGTTTTTGAAACGCAATCACAGGATGGGTTTTCCATGTTATTGGTCAAGGTCTGAATGTCCTAATGGTGTATATAACAAGAAACTTTACTTGGTTGTATTTTTTCTGAAATGTAAAATCATGTAATTGACTGTATACTGTTTTGATATTTGTGGAAATGTATGTCAGATTAAGCCCTAGAGTTTGTGATTTTTTTTTTGCCATTTTATCCAGTTTGTGTGTCACTTTACTTTTGTCTCTAATCTAATTAAATCTTATCTTAAATCATACATCTTATGGAAGATGTATGCTCCATTTAATATTTTTATTTCCTATTTTCCTTCTTGTTTTCTATTTTTCTTTTTATAATTTTATATCCGTTGATAACATGTCTTAAACACACGTAATCATAATGCAGTGAAATACGCAGAGCTGTCATTTTGGGAATTAAGATGTTAGATGTTTGTACACAGATCACTTTATCCATTTTTCCCTCTTTTATTTTGAAGGCAAACCTAACTTCTGGTCATTTCCTGTCCTAACCTGCTTGACACAGCTCATATAACTGAAAGGATGCTTTGGTTTAACTCTTGAGCTCTCTGTGTACCTACAAGTGTGTGTGTTTTTATTTGAAGGGCCCATCATGTGTTTTTCTTGTTTCATATAGAAGCTGCCTGTTCCTGTAGGACAGGATGGCGGTTTGCTGAGCATCCAGACCAGGTGTAAGAATGCACTCCCAGGGCCAAGAATAACACGACTGATGAGGAGGAATGTCCACACTATTTTTTCTTCTACATCAGCATGACGCATGACACATTCACCCTATAGCTACATCTACAGTATACCTTACTGCAGGACAGCTTTCAGAGTGGGTGGGAGTGTTGACTTTTAAAGAGGAGAACACACCTCCATCACAGTTTAACTCAAACTGATTTGTTGACCAGGCAAACAGAGTTTTAACTTTGGTTACAGTTTGGTGTGTAATACTATAGATTATAATACAAAGGGCCCCCCAGCAGAGACATGTAAACCGTCTTTCCAACATAGAAGAAAGACACAGACATTAGCCTATTTTTGTTGTTGTTGTGAGTCTCTTTATGGTCATTTTGAGTCTCAGTTTTGTCTCTAGTTGGTTTTGGTCTCTTTGTAGTTGTTTTGTGCGTCCTTTTAATCATTTTGTGTCTCTTTTTAGTTTGTTTTGGTGACTTTGTAGTCATTTTGAGTCTTTTTGTAGTTGCTTTGTGGTTGTTTTGTCCCTTTTCATGGTCATTTTATGTCTTTTTGTGGTTATTTTTTGTCCTCTTTGTCATTTTGTGTCCCTTTGTGGTTGGTTGGCACATGTATGTAGTTGTGAGTCCTTCTATATCTCTTTGCAGGTGTTTTGGTCTATTTGCAGTCATCTTGAGTCTCTTTTAGTTGTTTTGTGTGTCTTTATGGATGTTGTTTTTTTTAGTAGTTGTGAGTCTCTCTGAGCCACTTTGCTGAGGTTTTGTGTCTCTTTGATGTCATTTTGAGTCTTGTTATAGCTGCTTTGTATTTCGTTGTGGTTGTTTTTCCCCTTTTGTAGTTGTTTTGTGACTCTTCATCATCATTTTGTGTCTCTGAGGTTTGTTTTTTTGTCTTTTTGGTGTCATTTTGAGTCTCTCTGCTGTTGTTTTGCCCATTTTCATAGTAGGTTTGAGTCTCTGTATCTCTTTGAAGAGGTTTTGGTCTCTTTGTAGTCATTTTGAGTCTGTGGTTTGTTTTCGTCTCTGTTTTCATTTTGACTCTCCTTTAATTGTTTTGTGGTTGTTTTTCTCCTTTTATAGTAGTTGTGAGACTCTTGTCTCTTGCAGATGTTTTGATCTCTTTGTAGTTTTTTGTGTCTTTGTATTCATTTCGACTCTGTTGTTGCTTTGTGTCTTTTCATGCTTGCTTTGCCTTTTTTTATAATAGTTCTGGGCTTATTTCTTTTTGCTGATTTAGTTTTCTCTCTTAGCAGTCTTTTTGTGGTCATTCTGCATCTCTTCGTGGTTGATACATGTCTCAAGAAGTGATATTTTGCAGGTGAAGGGGAGCAAGGGGAGCACCAAACACTCTGAGACCCTGAGCTTGTGCCTGGTTAGCCCAGTCAGTAATCCATGTCTGCAGAGATACCTGGAGCTGGATAACTACTGAAGATAACAGTTCGCTAGAAATCCATTTAGATGTTTTTGTTATTAAAAAAGAGACACGAAGATGCCTCTGAGTGGCTGTTTATCTGTCTTAAACAGACCTGGTAGCATTATTCCCACAGCAGCCTCTTGTAGACCATTGTCTCCTCTAAACAAACACAAAGGTATGCAACAATTGTTCCATCTTTTCTGTCCTCTGAAAAGTGATAAGAACATCGATAATGCTCCATCATCCGCTTTAATCATGTCACAAGCTGCACAAAACAACAGCCGGGGGATATAGCCTGGAGAGTGGCTTCAATCATGATACACAACCAACTAACAAACATTGTCTCTACGGCTAAATCATGCTGTCATCAAGGGTTCAGTGCAGCAGAGTCACATTTGTTTTTGAACTTCAATGGCCACTTCACGTTCCCTAGTTTCAGGGGTTAAATGACTGCTTTTGTTTCCTGCTCTTTGTCAGGAGCAGCCCGTCTGGAAGGACCCAAAGTAAAAAGCGAGACTAAATTGAGGGTGTGTCAGAAATGTGGTTGGAAACGCCACTGGTTGACCATGACTGCTGCACTGTTTTGTTTCTGCCTCCTCTTTGTTCCACTCTGCAAGACGTTGGGTTGCGTCAATAAAAAATGTGTCTTGGAGTGTTTTTTTTTCTTTTAGTATCCATGGCAAAAAGCAACACATTTCTCCAGCATAGGTTAAAAACACACATTTATACCGCATTTTTAAAAAACAAAGTGGGTCACACACATTGCTGTCAGACTGCAGCCAAAAACTGCAAGATTCTCCTCATGCCTGAACCGAGTTTGGCTGAGAAACTTCAGGTCAGGACGGGAACGGGAAGTCTAATCCGAGCAAGTGATTCTCCTCTAAGAATGAAAGACACAGAATCAATATGTGTCCATGTGAATATCATCTGACATTTCCTTTTAAGTGTGTCTGAAAGGGAATGCCTCCGTCACGCCTGGAGAGTCAGGCTATTGAAAACCTGAAGCCAGGGAGAGTATCGACTTGGAAGGCAAACAGTCGATTCCAGGGAGAGAAAATGAGCTGGAGAGCGTCCAGAGCTCTGACAGGAGCCGCACATGAAGGCTTCATTCTTGTCTGCGTGGGGTGTAAGGGGTTGCACTTTGCACTGTAAACACATGCACGAATGCACCTTCGCACACACTATACATAGCTGAATATCTATTTAAAGAGCACTCTAGCCTTCCCTCTCCTCCCTCCTTTGCAAACAAACACACATGTGCAGGGAGTTTGAGGAGAAGCTAGATGCAGAGATGGATGGATGGATGATCGAGGTGCTTCAGGCAGACGGGGAGTTGCTGTGACCCAAAACAGCATCTACCACCACCGCTGCCGCCACTGCTGCTTTAAGAAGCCAGACTTCCACGTTGCCGACCAAAAATAAAGACCCACTGTTTCCCTTTTTCCCTGAGCAGCATAATTCAGAGGTTTCTGGGTGACAAATGTTTGAGGTATGGCTCTGCAAATTCTGGAAAAAATGACATGTGGGTGTGCAGTCTTTTTTTTTGCCGTGTAAGACTGTAGTTTATTGTCACTCTCAGTGTTTTGGAAAAGCAATAAACTTCTTTAGAAGACCTGAAAAACTCCACTGGTGCACTTCATGTAGCTGTTTGTTCCATCTTATCTGGCTCTGCTCTTGTAAAAAAAAAATATATATATAATATATTACTTTATATATAACGCAATGAAAAAACTATTAACTACTGGCAATTATCTACATTACCTGTTCCATTATTTGGCACTCAGCTCCATCAAAAGTGTCAATGAAGTCAGAAATATGTCATATGCTAACCCTGCAGCCAGAATAAAATGTAAGTTTCTGAAAACCAAAGATACATTAAATCTCAAATTTTCTGAACTGCTGCAACCTGTTTTCCTTCCCTTCTCATCACAAACTAAAGCTTTGTCAGTCTGTGTTTAAATCACTTAAAACTATTCAGTTTCTTGTTGGCTTCCAAGAGGTCATTTAAAGATGTTGTATTATTGAACTTTTATCCCCTGCAAATCTTTGACTTATTACTTATAATCGTTACTTACTTACAATATTCTTTTTATGTCATGATTTGTCGTATTAGTTTTATTTGTATGTATGTTCATGCTGATGTAAAGCACTCTGAACTTCCTCTGACTGAAATGTGATATAAAAATAAACTTGCCTTGTCTTGCCACATAACCTGTGTTTTACTTGTACTCTGGACACGAACAGGACACAAACCACAGTCTGCTGGGTGAAAGTCCAGTATTTTTGACCCATCCATCCATCCATCCACCCACTCGTTATACGTCACACGACTTTTGGAGCACCTGCACCTCCATGTGTCTGATATTGATATACTCAAATGGATTTACATTGCAGTCAGTTGAAAGCTTGCTCCAACGGGACTCAATTATAATCTATAATTAAGATATCTGTTAATCAGTTTGCAGAAAAGTATAAAGCCAAAATTTTTTTCTGGCCACTGAGCTGCAAATGTTCTTACTTTAACCAATTTTTAAATAGAAAAAGAGACACTATTTGCTCTTTACTGACAATCTACAGCCAGCTAAACCTCAGTGGAAATGCAGCAGCACCAAACCAGAAACAAACCAATAGGTTGTTTGTACAAGCAGCAAAATATGACCCATATTTACGTTTTAGACTGACCTACACTGCCCTTTAGTAATTATGATTGACGAGGGTGTGTAGAACAGACGTCAGACTTTCACCCAGTAGAACGGGCTTTGTGTCCCATGTGAAAAACAAACATCATGATTTAAACATCACTGGAGTTCTGCGCCTCACATTTTGTGCATCACATTTTGATGTAACAGTTTTACTTCCTGAAGTCACGTCACATCTGTAACCATTTCACTTCTGCCATTTACATACATTTATTCATTGTTTAAACTGTCTTTTATAATGCCTAACCAGGAAGTTTTTTGCCCTAAACCTAGGTCAGTGGTTTTTTAGCCTAAATTCAACAAAACTTCAGCCTTTTTTTTTTTTTTTACAACAGCGAACCTTATGATTATGTAGTAGTCACATCTTCCTCATAACTACATCACTGCCGGCAATTATGTACATAGTTTACTTTTAAAACTGTTCTATCACGCATTACCAGGAAGTTTTTTGCAGCTTCACTCTCCTTCCATCTATGAACAGAACTAGATGATTTTAAATATTGGTTTACCTGTGGTTCGACAGCTAGGATAGAATATGTGAATATGTCAGCTTTAGAGTTACCAGGAGCTACTTTCTGCTCTTTCGACTGAGGCTAGCATCCTTTACCTCCCAATACCTGCATCTTATTCAAAATCCATCTCTCCACTGAACACAGCGCTCCATCAAAGCCCCAGTTAGACAGCAAACAGACTGACCCCAAAATGTCAAACTACAAAGTACATACATAAGTTGAATTGCCAACACTTAGAGTTTAATGTTGCATCAATTAGGGGCCCTTTCAAAAAGTTTGAAAGTGAAGACTTCTCTTATTTTGACTGTTTTGCTCTTTACATGCTGAGTTCATCACATGTTTACTTCTCGGGGATTTAGGGATGCAGCCTTTAAACCCTCCGAGACAAACATCAGGGGCAGTTACACAGAACGAGAAGGCGGAAATTTCAGCATCACTCTACTGCACAGCCAGTGTGTCTCTGTCTCTTTCAGTTCGTCTAAACATTGCGGCGCGGCGAGGCCGAGGCGGATCAGGCTGTGGAGACATGTGGAGGGGACAGACGGAGGCGAACCAGACTGAGACAAAAGCCTGCGGTGAGAGGGAGTGACTCAGGTGGAGGAAGACATCTAAACAACATTGTGTTGGAGATGGAAATTGCGGGTTAGCTGGCCACTGCCACTACCAGACCTGGCTCAAGCACTATGACGTTTTCAAGGATTGTTTGAGGCACCAAACAGCCGGTTTTCACCACATTAAGGCCACTTTAAAACACATAATGTCCTGAAAGCAATACACAAATCCCTTTCTTTTCTTTGTTTTGAGCCTATACATTTCTTCCGACTAAATTACAACTGGGGTTTGTTGATTACAGTCTTCTGCCTTAAAGGAGCAAGTTTAAAAGTTTATATAATTTATCATCCTGTCAAGTCAGAAGGTTCAACCAAAGTTATTTCCAGTTTCTGTAATTAGCTGACGTATTATACTGCAGAGGTCAATGTGCAACTACAAAATACATAAATTCTACTAGTTTGCATTGCCAGGATTGCTTTCAGTCATGTTTTTCAAAAAGGAGAAGTAGCAGAAAGGGAGTGGACTACAAAATAAAAGAATTTGACTTTTAAACCCACAGGCTGCATGTTTCTGGTAAAAATGAGAAAAAGTAACGGATGGAATAGCAGAGTGTGAATTAATGTCTTGAAGTTAAACTGAAACAACTTGAATGTGTGAATGCACTTTAACAGGCCAGTTTAAGCAGAATACCCACAAAACCACATTTCTTACCTTAAGTGCTATCTGATTATGCTGATTCACTGTTATTTGCTGAGATCTGATTTGTCCAAAAACCTCCCTGAGGACAGTTTTCATTGAGACCATTATCATATTATCTATCATTATATTTAAGTATTTTTCTGTCAGCACAAATGATTTTAATTCCCACTGTTTCAGGAAGGAGTCACACTTAAGTGGGGGGAAATTGCATTTTTCAACCTGAAACCAACATTTTCTGACACCTCAGTATTATCCAAGACCCACCCGTCTAAGACAGACAAACAGAGAGAGACACTAAGACAGAAATCAGAGAAACAGACGGTCTGAGCCTTGCTGTTGGCTTGTTACATCTGCTCTCTTGTTGGGAGCACGCACACACACACACACGCACACACACAGAGACCCCTCCTCCACCTTCCAGACCCTCTAACCCAGCTAATCTGATTAGCACAGTCTCCCTACAGAGTCAGGGAAGCTATTGACACACTGAAATGTGCGTGTTTGTGCTTTATCTTTGTTGTTGTTGTTGACTGTATGTCACTGTGTCACATATGCAGCCGTAAACTGTACACTTTAGCTAAGTTTAGTGTGCAGTAAATTACATTAAATACTTGTAAAAATATACACAACACACACATCTAAACACAGTGTTTAGATTTTTTGTATTGTTTATACATGTTTAAACATCTTTTAATGTCATTAGTTCTATTTTATCATATTTTATAATAAAAGAACTTCTGCTTTTAAGTTTTGGTCCCTAAATAGTGTGTACAGTATGCAATAGTCTGTGTATGTGCTTTGGTAGTAATCCTGAGGATGCAGCGGGACAGGTTAAGTTATTTCCTCCAGGCTGACAGGACTGGTTTAAGTGGACGGGGTCGTGCTGGTGTCAGCAGCAGGTTCAACCAAACAGGGTTTCCTTGAGAGAGCAGCAAGGGTCCTGTGTGGCCATGCAGTGTGAGTTCATCCAATAAAACAGCGAATGAACCATAACTGGAGGGTTTTTTTGGGACATTTGGACAATTTATTTAAAACAAAGCAGATGAACATGAACATTATCTATGTAAATCTGGAGAGAAACTAGACGGATCACATCTTCACACTAAATGTTGTGCTAATTTGATTCTTGACCCAATGCTTCAAGGCATGAGAGTAAAACAAGCTTTTTAAATATGCAAATTAGTGAGACATCCTACCTGATACTACCTGTCATGTTGCTGTGACCTCCACCCTCCTGGTGCTTCCAGTAGGCTGGACAAACATTTGTTGATTTTCACTTGTCCAATTGTCCTTTAATATAATTTCTTCTTCAAACCAGCTCTGTATCCCTCACATTGATGATGCTGCATTGCCCGATTGTCCAATATAAGAAGTACAGTGTTGATTATAAAGTGAGGTGTCGAACACTAAACTTTGGCTTCTTCGTCTCCTTTTTTAACGGCATAATCACACTCTTTCCCTCACATTAATCCAAGCTTAACTTTGTTCTAGTTGCTGGATATTGTAGAAATAACAGTCACAAACTTTGTCCATGAAGCTCATCTAAAGTTTAGAAAATTAGACTAATGAATATAAAATTGAGCATCTCTGACGATCACAATAAAACTTAAGTGTGAAACTTTTACATATAAATGGATGCCTCTTACAGTTTAGCCCCCTATAAATGCCAAGGAGAGCTCCCCGTATTTCACAGTTTGTGTCAGTGCACCAAAACATGCTTAGTGCTACTGGACAGGCTGGAATTTCTAAAAATGTATCTTTTGTACCTGTTCAAAACGGGCCTGTTCTGAATTATTTCTTGAAGAGATCGCTCCGGGGGGAAATGTGTCGACAAGGTTTGTGTAATTACTGCCACTGCCAGAGGGGGGAGACAAAAGTTCCTCACTGCGGGTTTAAAAAACGTACTTAATTACACTACAGGCCTAAACTCCTGCAGGCTGACCCTCATGACCTCATCAGCCAAACAATGACAGTTCCAAAACAAAGGTCATCTTCTAATTACCTTTTCTCCAAACAGAAATCAGTCATGATTGCATAACCATTCAACAGCACTGTACAGAATTTTTTCTTCCATAAACAACGCAAAAAGAAATCATGCAGATGCTTTATCCAAACCTTGTAAAAGATCATCAAAAATGTTGATTGCTGCAGGATTTTTTCAGCCAAGTGGTTGTTTACAAATTGCAGCTATTGCAAGTGAAATACAGAGTTCAAGAGTTGCTGGTTGATGCTCTCTCTTATATCTTTGATTGACAAAATGTTTGCATTGTCTGACACACACTGTAACCGTGTGTTGTTGATGTAATCACAGTGGATCATCATGCTGCCAGCAAATGTTTGCATACATCTTTGGCAACTTATTTGACTGATGTTTTCATCCAAACAACAGCGAAACTCATGTCAGCGTCTGAAAATGTACTCTTCGTATGTTCAGGGAAAGAAATCCCTTTGGGCTACGCTGGGTCCATACAAAGGTCGTCGTTTTATCATCTGAGCGACATTCTTCACCAGAACAAATGTGGTCACGCTTACATATTTAAGCAAAGTTAACAGCTGAAAGGAAAATGATCAAGAGAATGGAGAGAGCAGAGAAGATGGAAGTCAATATAAATCACTTGATTGCCGAGAAGAAGTGGTCACGTTTTCCACTAAAGCCCCGACAACCATGAAATGTCACGTTCTGCCTGAAGAGAAGATTGCTCCCAACGGTTTGACCTTCATGCTGCGGATCAGTTGGCGAGTCAGAGACGACTTGCAGGAGCTCGTTTGTGCATTTTTGTTGTTTCCCTCAAACCTTTGAATGATGATGAATTGCCAATTTAACACAGAGCTCTGCTGGACAACAGCATGCATGGAGCTGTCCCAGTTTTCTTCTAACTAGAAACATTTGACTGAATGTGCTTAAGATGATTTATCAGTAAGTTGTTTATTGTCAGTGATCAATGAAAAGTGGGGAGTATTTGCTGGTTGCACTCTCTGAAACAAGATGATTTGCTTGTTTTTCTTTGTTTAATGTCAAGAAAACATTGAATATCTTTGGATTCTAGACTGTGGGTCAAACAAACAAAATCAAAAAAAGATGTCATTTTGAGTTCTGAACACATTATATTTGCTATTATTTTACTTAATCCCTTATTCTTTCTGGCTTGGGTTGTTGTAGGAAAGCAGCCAACTTTGACTTGTGCTTCAAATGGTGTTACACCTTCATCAACATTCATCCAGTCAATCAAACTGACCCCCTGCTAATCACCAGCCAAGATAATATTAGCACTAATAAGACAAAGCCATTTGATATATGCTCATATCCGGTACATCAGCAGAACCCCGAGGGGGGGGGGGGGGCTTTAAATCCCTGACCTCATCAGACCTGGCAGCTGACAGCTTGACAAGGTGGAGCAAAGAATTAGACTGCTTAGAAAACATCACTTCCTTCAGTTTATTAGTGGTCTAGTTGTGTCGTTTGAATGTTCAGAACAGCTTGTTTCTACTTCATTATAACACAGTGAACTTTTGTAGCTGATATCTTTAAAATCCGCTTCCATTTGTGATTCTTGTCACAGATTTCTGTCTGTTTCTGCACTGAATTTACCAGAGGTCACCTGTCAAACCTCACACTGTGTGCCATGCTGCAATCTCCTATCTCTGTTGATGCAGTAAAAATATATGTAGCCTTCTTTTCTCTGCCTCTTTATAGTTCGGTAGTTCGAAGAAAACTGTTCCGTCACTTAACTTCAGTGTTTCCCATTTTAGAGGTGGGAATCACCAGAGGCTTCATGATAAGATTTTATCTCAATACTTGAGTCACAATACGATATTATTATTCATTTTTTAAAGATTTTTTTTGTTAGAGACAGAGTGAAGGTGAAGGAATGGGCACCGAGTTGGTTTCGAACCCGGGCCACCCGCTTACGAGGACAATGCCAGCGGGACGCCCCGACATGATATTATTGCAATTTTAAATTCAAACAAGAATTGTTTTGTCAAGATAAAATCCTCAGTTCCGAATAGGGAGACAGCCATGTATGTATAGGAGAGACTTGTGGGAACCCAGAGAGCCTATTTTCATTGAGATAGCATGACGTCAGAGGTCACATGACCACTTTGAAAAGCAACATCTAACATCAAAAAAGAGCCTAACTTTGCAGCGTTATGTTTGACAACTTCCTGACACAATATCCTGAAGACTGGTCTCTTTAGGTTCATTAGATCTTCTTGTTTCATATGATACCAGTATATCCAGTATACTCCTAAAAGTGAGCCTGCTACGGCGAAAATACTGACAGCAAGGAAGGTTTTTCTGCTATTCTTTACATATAAAAGCCACGTAAATCGGCTCTGTGTTTGAAATGTTGCATACTAATAAAGTTCCTCTTGTTTGTATTTTGTTTTAAAAGAAAAGGAAATGCATCATTTCTTATGTGACAAGGAAGAACTAAAAGGCATTTCTTGAAACCAAAAATATAGAAATAGCCTTTGTGAGATATGTTTAGTCACTTCTCTGTTGTAGTAACAATGTGCTGATGATGTGAAGCTGACTGGGCATTCATTTGTATGAAAGATTGGATAATTTCTCTGTTATTTTTGATCAGTCGTGTCTGAAAACACAGCAGGGAGAAAAGAAGTGAAAGACAGAGAGAGTAATGACAGCACTCGCTCTCTGCTGGAGGAGTCAGACAGTCAGAAAAGAAAAGCTAATCAGGAGCGTTTAGAGGAGGGGGTAAGTGTGTTTATGTACACTTCAGTCAGCAGCCTCAACCGTTTATCACTCATGGTGAAGGTGTGTGTGTCTGTGAGTGCACAAAAGAGAGAGAGTGTGTGATTGTAAAGCCCATCTGCCAGCGTCTGTGTGTGTTGTGTGAGTACGTCAGTCAGCGCCGACATTCACAGCGGAGGGTCCTGTGTGTGAGCTGCCATCACTATCAGACGTCTCCTATCAGCTGCACCAGAGGTCAAAGGTCGAGAGGTAGCCTGCATTCCACCAGAGGTCGGGATCATTAGTGGAAGCTGAACTCAGGATGAATGAAATCTGATTTAGAGATTTTATTTAACATCTACGGAATGATGGTTTCTCCAGTGCAACTCTAAAAGACTGCAGAGTAAACATCCTCTACTTGACGATGATCACAAGCAGCCAATCATCAAGAGGTCAAAGGTCAGGAGCTAAGGAGTGGACTGAACATGAGACATAACGTGGAACAGACATCAGTGTCGGAAATGTATTTTGTTTTTCTGGTAGTGAATATATAAATAAAAGCACATATCAATAAAGAAGAATTGTTAATATGCAATAATTACATGTTGAAGCCTATTTCTGTATACTTCATGTTAGTAAAACAGCGCCTCTAGAGTTCGCTCCAGTTTGGCCCTCAAGTGAAAGGATCAGAGTGTAAACCATCATCCAAATGCCATAAATATTGCCGCAGGTTATAAATACATACAATGGATATTTTTGCATAGTTTTGATGATATATATGGTTATATCGCCCAGCCCTTCACTGCCATTGAATGGGGTTTGAGGCTGTACAGCAGCTTGCAGAGGACAGGGAGAGAGACGCTGAGCCCAGGTCGAGGGAGCGGCTCCCTCAAGTTGTAATTTGACAGGATGCCGTTCCACTGCGGCTTTACGAACCCGGCAAGAACAGGGAAGGCATGGTCTGGATTTTATTAGAAGGCAAGGAAGCATATGTGTGTTTGTGTGTGTGTGTGTGTGCGTGTGTGTGTGTGTGTGTGTGCGTGTGTGTGTGTGTGTGTGTGTGTGTGTGTGTTAATGAGACTAGATGGCACGTCTCGGCTATACAGCACCCGAAATAAACCAGGATCTTGACCAGAATTGCAATGTTGAACTTTTTTTTCCATTTTCTAACCACAGTTAACCCGCTTTAATTTAAGAACACACATGCACACACACACACAGATGAACTGTGAACACACAGCAACACACACTGACACAAACCCAATAATGACACGCTAACTTACACATGCTCACAAAAATGTGTTAGTCGCACACAGAATCACACACCCAGCTCACTCTCCCTCTCTCTCTCTCTCTCTCTCTCTCTGTCCCTCTCTCTCTTCTTCCAGGGAACGCCTGTTGCTATATTTAAACTCTGTTAAGCCGTAAGTGCTGTAATTTTTTTTTCGTTGTACATTCAGTCATGTGTCCTGTCAAAACAGAGAAAGAAACGTGCAGCAGCGGCGAGAGCCAACTGTACTGCAGATAGCAGGACTTCTGGCCTGAACATGCAAACAGTACTGCTGTGTCAACATCTGTGTGCGAAACGTGTGAAAGTGCTTGTATCATTGACCACCATCCTCCTCATCACTGCTCTACTTACTCTGAGAAAATGTTACTGTTAATTACAGACGGAAGAGATTTTCTTTTCTGTTGGGTTTCTGTGTGTAGAGTAAGGTTAAAGAGCAGGAAATAAGATCCAATTAAATTATGCTAAACTGGGATTTTTTAGATGTGTGCCAAAGATGACTAAATATCTTATAATAACCGGTAGAATAAAAACGCATTATCCAAACAATATACTGGCAGTAATGCCAAAGTATCATTTGGAAATAAAGTTATCAGGTTTTTTTGAAAAACTTTCATATTCAAATGACAACCTTTGTGGCAAAATTTGGTGAGACAAATGCAAACAAAGCAGTTTGCAAACATCCAGGTGCAGGAGAAGGTGGAACAACAACAGAGGGGAGTATAAATGTTGCAGCAAATCATCCTGCCCAACCCAAATAACTAGACAAAATATTCACAGAAGTTCATGCATAGGGCAGATCATCTTACATGTAATACAGATCAGAACTACAAAATGTACTCCAGTAAAACCATACATTTTGTGTTGCTGGCATTGTGCTTTTTCTTCTTCTTTTTTTACACCTGAAAGAAAGTCTGTGATTCTTATTTTTAATCTTAATTTCTATACAAAAATATGATTATATGTCACAAATATTAAAGAGAATATACACATACAAAAGGGGTGAGAAATTCTGGAAACAAAGGGATATAACATAACAACAATAATATTGATAATAATAATTATTATAAGAATACAATTTATATATATAGCACGCAGTGCTTCACAGAAATAATACTTATTTATTTATTTATTTGTATATATAATGAGTTTTAAAAAAACATTTTCTTCTTGCGTATTTTGTTTACTGAAACAAATCAGTTTATTGTGATTTTGGGGGGAAATTAATTCCTTTCTGTTGCACAATATTTAGCCAAATTGTGCATCAGAAGCACATGTTTTGAGTTTCCAAATCAAAGTTGTGCTTACTCCCTGCTGCCAGAAATAAAAAACGATCCTTCTTACAGCAAACTTAGCATCATTTGTGATCAAATTTACCAGGACATAGTAACTGAAAGTATCATCCACCACTGTGTGGTTCTGTGTGTGTGTTTGTGTCCTTGAGAGACAGTTTGTGTGTGATTCTTTGAAGTCGCTCATACAGAGGAGACTAATGGACAGTTCTTCTAATTTCTTGGCAACGCTCCATAAAGGGGCAAAAGGGACACACACACACACATACACACACACACACACACACACACACACACACACACACACTCAGAGTTAAATGTAAGCTTTCACATAAGTCATTACAGCCTGCGTTGCCATAGCAGAGTTCCTGCTACTGTGGAGGAGAAATAGTGGCATCGTGTAACGAGCCCTATGCTAAAAATAGCTCTCATGAACCTAGCAACATGTCATTCTCTCCGTTTTCATCCCTCTCTCAACACGTGGAGGGACACTATCTTCTCTTGCTCCGTCTCCACATCTAAAAACCTTATCTGCTGAGAAGTGCTCTGCAAGATGAACTGTTTTTTCATCTAATTACTCAGAAAAAAAAGGATAGAATAAGGAAAAAATTTGCTTTGTGTTATGTGATTATTCAGCATTATCTGATTCTGCAAACATTTATCATACTGAGAAAGCAGAATAGGTTGTGGTGTTGAGATTGAAACGATGATAAGTTGACTTGGAAACATAAACAAACAGAAATGAAGGACACAGACATAATTGACATCAATGTGTGTTTCGTTTGCATATTTAATTATGTTAATTTTTATGAAATTTAAAAGACATGGGTTATCTTGGAGAAAATCAGGGATTGATGGCCTGATTGACTGGTAATACAGTCTAAAATCTGATTTAAAATCTGTTAATTGTGCCCTCTGCAGCCTCCCACATGACACCTGTGGCAGTGAGGAAGGATTTACACTGGATAAATGTGGAGCGGAGTGAAAAGGAGCATGTGCATGGTCCACACACCTTCCCCTGAATAAACAAAGATGGAAAACATTCATCTATTTATTCCCTTTATGTCCTTCCTGCAGCAACATTTGCAGCACATCTCTTTGCAAAAAGCTATCAGTGTTCTCTAAAGCCTTGCTGTCAGCAACAACAATTAACCACAAGATTTATCTGCAGGCTCTAAACCACCAGCCACAACTCATATCAGCAGCCTCTGTTCTGTGTCGCTCGAGATTCAATAGGACGGTGGCATGTTGAGGAGCTAGAGCCGTTATCAGTTAGATCGAGACACAGATCGTCTGCCGGACGATCAAGATGCAGCTGGCACGGTGAACATTGAGGTTTGCCCTTTGGTTTCATCAAACCAATAACAGACTGCTTTGAAACAGGAAGCAGTACGTTTTATCAGAAATCATGCAATGTCATCTTTACATAAATGTTTTGCTCTTGAGCGACTGTACTCAAATGATGCCATGTGTTTGCAGAGTTTTGTCCTATAGTGAACCCTTCGACAACAGAAATATTCCGACGAGAGGAGGAAGCAAAGCTAATTAGTAGCTGAAATCCAACAAAAACATCAAGTGAGAGAGGTGATATATCACCTTTCTAAATATTGGAACAATAATACACTCAGATGCTTTCTGGGCTGGAAAGTGAGATCTGAAAGCCAGAAATGTGAAGCATACTGGTTAGTTGATAGTTTATCATTACAGAACTCATATTGATTTAACAGGGGAAAAAACTGCTGCTTCACACAACAGATCACTAAGATTTCTTTTTAAAATCTTATTTCCTTTATTAATGCAAACTGGACAGTTTTTCAATGTTTACATCAAAGTCTGAGCACTTTCATCGGGGCAACAGGAATATGTTTACAAGTTTCCAACTGCTGTGATGTCTGAGAGCCTCTGACCTAAACCCCTCTCTGCTATAAAAAAGGAAAAAACATTTTCCATGCTACATCCCGCCACATTTTCCTGTGCACAATAAAATATATGCACCTTCTTTTTCCACTCTATTTTTTTCTGTGTTGTAATCCATCCCTGTGACTTCTTATGCCAGATCACGTAAAGGCTTATTGATGAATCACTCTCTCCAGGGTGTAAGAGATGTTTTTCTTTCTTGTTTTTTTCTCACATGGTCCACAGCTCCCTCCTCTACATCACTTCCACCTCTGAGTCTGTAGCATTAGAATGACGTCACCTATTGGTTTGTGGACTGCTGCTTTAAAGCCTTGATTTCTGCATTTTGGCTTTCACCATCTTGCTTTTTAGTTGCAGCCATATTGTTCTTTTGCAGCCATATTGTTCTTTTGCAACCATCGCATGCTCAGAACGGATCAGGAGCCTGAATGATGCTACGACATCAGCTAACACTAGGTTACCAAAGGACGATTGTTCTCCTAAAAAGAACAGCCAACTTCTTAGAGTGTCTTTTAGTCCGACTGAAGACATTTTTAAGTGACCAAAAGTTCCAGTTAACTTTAATGAAGTGAAAGGGTGAAAGTTCAAGGACAAAAACACACAGTGCACTGTGGTAGCGACCTGTCAATCACACAGTAGCCACGCACTGAAGCATACCTTGTTTTGTCATCTATTTTACTCTAAATGGGATCATTATTTACTGAATAAACATCGTGCTGTAATCAAGAAAAATCTTAAAACTAACAATTGAGACCATAAACTAATTATGACAATGTTAACTGAGGTCATAAATCAAGTGAGAAATAGGCTTATATTCCTATTGATTTACACTCAAACTGACTTCTTTGTGCAGCCGGTGGAGTCGCCCTCTGCTGACCATTTCAAAGAATGCAGGTTTAAGGCACTTCCACATCAGACTGACTGCTCAGGCACAGTGGTTGCTTCTTGGTCTAAAGTGGACTCTTTTCCTGCTTCTCATGGAGAAAATATACAGAAAGTCTGTCTGTGTATTTTTTCCTCTAATGCAAACTGCAGTGCTATCAGGTTTCACACATTATCTGCTCACAGCAGACTTCAAACAGCATGGATGAATATAGACAATACGAGTGCATGTTTTTACACTAGGTCACCCTCAGATCCCATAATAATAACCCAACCTAATGACCAAATTACTTCACGGGTGGCTTAGGAGTGAACATACGGATGCACACACACATTTACACACACTGCAACAACAAAGCAAAAGCCCAATCTAGTCTTCCATCTCCTCTTACGCTCTGGAAACAATCTGAACGAGTTCATCCACTTAAGAGCACCCAGAGTCTCTCTCTCTGAAGATGAACTGCTGATAAGAGAACAGTTGCGTTTGGTGCTGCTATAGAAACAGAGTGAACTACACGTTGTTTGACCCTCTATGCACACTCCTCAATCACTACCCTGTCCTTAGTATCACTGAAATTTTTAGGATTGTTTGAATCTGGAGAGTGTGGGACAGCCCCATTAGACACACCACAATCTCTCAGGGCACAGAGTTAGTCAGTTTATAGTCATTTTACAACATACAACTTTACAACAAGCCATCATACAACTGTCTGACTTGATGTTGTTGTGGTTTGCATATTAATACGTAAGTCTGGTGACAGAGGGTGAAACATTACAAGACATTTACTAAGAAGAAGGTTTTGAGATGACGACAGCTTGTCGTGGCATGTCGATTTTGGTAAGGTCTGATTTTTTTTACAACATCAGAAAAATCAGGCCTTACCAACTACCTAACTCAACATGCCACTCAACTCTTGACACAAGCAGTCGTCATCTCAAAACTTGACTACTGCAACGCCCTCCTGACGGGCCCAGACTGCACAGTAAAACCGATTCAGATGATCCATGGTTGGCAGAGTTCTGCAGAGTGTTGGAAGTAAATTAAAAAATGTGCAAAGATTTTTCAGGGAATTAGGAATCCTCTCTAGGTTAAAAAAGGTTACAGCTAACTGCCAAGTTTGTGATATACCAAAAAATGTCACCACTTATCTTGTAAAGAATCTTCCCACCACAGTAACTATATCTGTATATATAGATAGATCTTTTATTAATGCTTTACAGAAATTACAGGATAATTATAGTGTCACAGCAGCTTCAAGACAGACATAAGTGCAAGGCTATGTTGGTGCATTATAGATAAATAAAATCCTTATAGCAGTTGGTATAAAAGACTCTGATTGAAGGTACTGCTATTGATCACCTTCAGAGTGAGTGTGCACACACTTCATGTCACAGACAATGTTTTGTTTTTTCTGGACAGGAGCTTTCTATCTAAAACTCTGGTCTTATATATCTGTCTATACTGTACATCTTTTGCAATTTTGTTCAGTAAAAAGTTTTACACTTGCTTCACATCTGATTTTGTTGTTGTAAAATTACAGTTATGTGACACATTTGTTAAACTTCTGATCTTTTGGCCATTCACAGGTGCAGCAGCAGGGGGAGCTACCTCTTTCACTGAAGTTATAAAAGTTACTGGAGGGGCGGCCAAGACCCGCCAGATGCCATCTCATCAAAATCTTAATCCATTTCGCTTCTTGTATCCTTCCTTTTGTCCTTTCCTTCCTCTCTAACTAACAACCTTTTTCTCCTCCTCTTTTTCTGTCACTCTACACCAATGCTCATTTTCCTTTACCTTCTCTCCTCCTCCTGCTCTCCAACCAGGGAACGCAGGATCATTGGGACATAATCCGTCCTCTTACAGCTGGACTAATACCTCCTGCCGCCACCCTGACGTCTCAGACTTCACAACCTTCCGTGTCACGACCACCGTCTGAAGCCGAGGAGACATAATGCAGCCTGACGTTGAATCCCTTGCTCAGGCTGTCTTTGCAAGCAAAGCTCTGATGATGACATGTCAGGAGGCCTTGTCGAGCCATAATGGCCACCCATGAGGGGGAGAGCTGGGAGAAATTCCTCTAAAAACAGTTGATCAGGAAACAAGTCCTTGGATCTGAAATGGATCCTAAATGGTATAAAATCAGTTGGGTCCTCTTTGATCACGGTGGGGAAATCCACACCACCAAGTCCACACCACCAAACCCATATCAAGTCTCAAGTCCTTAAGGGTCAGTCGAGTCTAACATCTTCAAGGGCAAGTCCATATCAAGTCTAAATTCTTGTCAAAACAATGTCTTGTCAAGCCAAGTCTCAAGTCAACAAGAACAAGTCCAAAGCAAGTCTTCAGTCTTGCCAAAGCAAGTCTAAAGTCACGAGAGAGAAGTCCAAGTCAAGTCTCAAGTCCAGCATTCTTTAAAGGCAAGTCCATGATTCAAGTCTTTACAAAGAGACACTCAAGTTGGATCTAATGTCAGATGAGATAAATCAAGTCAAAGGTTCTTAGGGACTCCCGGTTATAGCGAGGTGCTAGGTAGTCACAACTTTTTGAGCTCTGCTGCTAGCTTGCAATAAATCCTACAAAGCTAACCATAACTTCACTTAAACTTCAGCAACGCGATTATCAGACTACTTGGACGTTAAAATGCCATCGAAGGGCAACAAAAAAGACAAACAAAAACCGCAACAAGAATGAGTGGCGCCATTGCACTTGTGGAGGCTGACGTTGAGGAGGAAAATGCCAGCGAAACATCCAATTCAGGCGAGGAAACCAACGGAGATATCATGGAAGCCATAAATTCATTGAAAAGTGGTCATAACAAGAAAATTGACGTGGGGCAATTGACAATTACCAATGTGAAAAAGTACATGCCGAGCAATGGATTTCGAGTTGTTTTTGTTTTGTTTGTTTTTGTTTTGTTTTATTCCCTATACTTTTATTATGCTTATTTGTGGGTGTTCTCTCAAATGTACTACCAAATAACCCATGACAGATGGCTGTAAGCTAAAAATCACCTCATGGAACTGGTTTTGAATAATTTTGCAAAGAAACGCATTTGCTAAGCGGGGATATCTCTAAGATAAGAAGAAGGTGGCAGGGTCAGGTGCTTTCTGCTCCTTGTACTACTCATGCTAGGGGAGTCATGATATTGATACATAAATCAGTCCCCTTACAAATCCATAATGTTATAGGGGATCCGGCTGGCAGATATATCATAGTTCAAGGTACTTTATTTTCTGAAAATATACATTTGATAAATGTTTATGGGCCAAATGAAGATGACCCCAAATTCCAAAACAATTTGTTCTTGACAATATCAAATCTCTCTGGACAATGTGTAGTAGCTGGTGACTTTAACTGCACACTAGAGCCGTCAATTATTCATGAATAAGCTCTAGACGAGTTTCAGGTCATTATGGGCCAATCAAGTCCAACACCTCCAAGGGCAAGTTCAATACCATTTTCAAGTAAAATCTAAAATCAAACGAGACAAGTGCAAGTCATGTTTCAACTCCTTAAGTGCAGGTTGATGTCAAGTCTCAAGGATTTAATTAAGGCAAAACTCGCACTTGAAAGTTTTTGTTCTCTAGTCTTTAGAGAGTTAAGTCTTTAAGTCTACGAGTCAGGTCTCAAACGTTATTTTTTAATGACTTGAGTCTCAGGTCTTAAGTCTGCAGATCTGGTTTAAACACAAAATGATGATCAAAATGATGCTTAAAGGACCAGACCCAGTTCCCTTTCCACTGCATTTATCCCCCAATTAACGGGCCAAGCTTTTGCTTCAGTTTATAAAGATGAGACTTGATCTTTTAGTTTCAATTTGTCAGGTCTCGAGAAGACTTGGCGTGACACACTGAGAAGATAAACTACCAAATCCCCAGAGGAATCTCTCTCTCTCTCTCTCTCTCTCTCTCTCTCACAAACACACACACACACACACACACACACTGTACATGCATTAAAGCAGTCACGTGAAAACAATCACATACCTTCATATAGCATGATTGTTAACCCCCTCTGTGAATATATACACAGGCACCATACATGTCTAAATACATATACAGTGCATCAGTATGGCCTGATTTGTTATGACTTTGGGGCAGTAATGATATACCTGAAAGAGTCAGGAGATAACTTTAATGATATGCTGAGCTTCATGGCTTCTGAACTTCAAACTGTGTGTGTGCTTGTGTGTGTGTGTGTGTGTGTGTGTGTGTGTGTGTGTGTGTGTGCGTGTGTGTGCGTGTGTGTGCGTGCGTGCGGACATGTTATTGGCTGTATCACTGATGTAGCATCAGACACGAGGCTCATAGTATCACTGGACTGTGTTGAACACAAACAGACCATCATCCCCCCCCACCCCCCCCCCCCCACCCCCCCCCCCCCCACACACACACACACACACACATACACACTGACCTCTGAGTCACACAAACTCTATCTGCCCAAATATGTTGATGTCTTGAAGTCTTAGACCTTGTAAAGGAACACGTGTTTGTACGTTTTAGCTGCTACGACAGTTTATTTTACTATATGTTAAGTTCATTAACCACTAGGTCGACCTCTCCAACCTCTAGGGGCCTCCAAAAACCCACCAGCTGTGCCAACTATCCTGTCATTTTAACATCACATAAAATAAATCAATTGAGTGTGTTTGTTAAAATACAAACCAATGAATGCAGTATTACTTTATTTTGAAATAAGACAAATATTCTGATTGGTTGCTGGCTGTGCCTGTCATGAGGATGACGTTAGAGGTCAGGGGAGATTTTGACAGCGACATGTCAGAACTTTTACCGGTGACAAACTGCTGAGAGGAGCGTTCATTTTTTCCTCATGGCGAGGATTAAAACTGAACTGGGAACCAGGATGAACCAACAATTATTTTTTGAAAAAAATACAATCTGAATATGCTGACATGGCGGAGCAGTTTTTCGAAGAGAAAGACGAGAAAGAAGGACGTTACACAAGGTACTAAGTCAGTATTTTCGCAATTAGTTTTAATAGCAGCTGCGGCAGTTTGCTAGCTAGCTATTTTGTCTCAATTGATATCTTCTGCTGGCTGGTTTACAGTGTCTCTATTGGGTCACTTTTGCCGATCCCGAGGCCGGATAAAGGAGGAGGGTTGGAATTGCTACAGAAGACAATGAACTTGCAGTTCTGATCATATTTAGGGTGTTTTTACTCACTTTTTGTCTTTCCCACATTATTCCTCTCTCCTACAGCGTCCATTACAAGTACATGCACATGGCAAATTATGCAAATTAGGTGATGATGTCATTTAGTGACTTCTAGCGAATTTTAAACACTGAAGACTTTTCTCATATTTATTATTATATCCTATTATAATTTAGTCAATGTATTCTTCTCTCCTAGGTGTTGTGTTTATACAATGAGAAGTAGTTGTACATTTTTGGAAAATATTAGCCTGTTGAAATCTGGTGTGATAGGACATACAGGTTACATAGGCAATTATTATATTTGCTTTAGGTATACCTACGCAGATCAGTATGATTTGATCACTGTTTGTATGTGAGTGTGTGACAAAATTAATCCGAATCATAAAATCGTATTGGTAGAGGTTAGGCACTATGTGCTTCAGCTAAACATTGTCTGTTAACTTGATATTGTTGCCTATCTGATAGAAGATATCTACAGGTGTTGATGTTGTCCTTCAGGTTCTGATCCTGTCAGTGAAAATTATGTATAAGATACAGGTGTTTCCAACAGATAGTATGCTAAAGACCTCTAGCCTGTTGCCCAGTGGCCCCCACATTTTTAATCCAGGTCTTGTTCAACCTTTATTTATACTGGGTAGGTTGGCTGAATACATTATCCTTTACAGGAATGTAAATAACAATGGTGGATATGTGAATCTCTGCAAAATCTAAAATTGGATTCAATTTCTCAATAAAAAAAAATAAAGGAAAGGAAGATAAAAATGAAATGTAATGTATAAAGCTGACTGAAAATGCATTTGGACACACTGGGCCAGAAGAAGAAGTAATGCTGAACCTACAATATCTAGTATACCTTACAGTTATTAAGCTAAATGGATCAGTAATTACTTGATTTTACATTTGTAAGAAAATATCCTTATATTTGTACAATCTGCTTACTAATTGGTCCTTTGAATGCTTTCTGCTTCAGGGGTCATGTACTGTACAACAGCAGCCTCTCAGCCAGGTTTTTGAACAAAGAGCCGGCGGGTTTGTTCCACACAAAAACAGCATTCCTCTGAGTCTGTCCAGTCTGTGGTCCACTTCACGTGATGCCACCTGATTTCCTACTGTACACACTGGATCTCACACTTACACCTCTGTAATCCCATTAAACCATTAAACCCAAATTTTATAGTGTGTGTGTGTGTGTGTGTGTGTGTGTGTGTGTGTGTGTGTGTGTGTGTGTGTGTGTGTGTGTGTGTGTGTGTGTTTGTGTGCGCATAATACGGTAAAAACATTGACAGAATAACCTGAATGCACAAAAAGAAAATACTTTGTTTTTCACAGCAGAGAGAGGAAAGAGAGTCAGACATGCACAAAATCACATTTCCTGTTAAAACCATGTAGTGTATGTCAATAAACTGAAGAGTAGGTCAGGTAGAGATTGGGAGGTAGCTGACCTACTGTTCAACCTATGAAAAGAAGGATGAGTTATTTAGGTCAGATGACCTTATGCAGCCAGATAAATATGTGGTATTTATAAATATTTACATCAGTGGTAGAAAGCATGCAAGCCATTCACCTTGGAAGTATTCCAGTCATATAAAACACATACATGTGATGATAAAACAGAACCATGGGGATATCCAGAATTCCTTTCTAAAGGGAGTCCGATTAAGAAATGTAATCAAGTTGGACTGCTGCCTATAGCTAGTCTTAGAAAAGTGCCAGAACTGATCATAAACAGTCCACTTTAAAAGCAGCTGAACTCAATTCAGTATCTCTTCCACGCCTGCCAAAACCGTGCCTCAAACCACATCAGGTAATGCTTTATTTTGATAGTCCACTGTTGACTCCTAACACTGAACAGCTGTGTAGCAGATGACAGTCATGCAGTGTTTCAACAACCATATTTTTTTTAAGTAGTCAGCATAATAGTAACAATTTCAAACAAGTATGCAAGCTCTAGTTTTCTATAAGCAGACCTTTGTAGACTGTCAACAGCATCACATAAAGAGACACTCCTCTGTTTGTGTCCAAAACATTGTTATTTCAGCACCCTCTTCCTTTTATGGCAAGCACCTGAAGACAAAATGACCAAACACGAAGTATGAAGACACTCATAAAAGTTATTTCTTTCAGAACAGTAGTAAATTAAACCCAGCTGGGTACCATACTGTGTTGATGTAAAAGATAAAATGCAGTGCTAGAAGAAGTATTCATACTACACTGTGTAATTACTCAAGTAAAAGTCCTTAATTCAAAACAAAAGTACAAGTACCTTTAAATTTTACTTAGTTTAGTTTTTTTTACTAAATTTACTGAGTTACATTCCACCACTGATTAAATGTAAGATTGGGTTTATTTTTAATGCTATGCAATAGAATGAGATTTATTATTTTATTTATTTTTAATTAAAATAATCTATTGTTAGTTGTTGGTGGGGTCGTAAGTGTGCCACATTTACTAGTTAGATAACTCTGATTTAACCCTGGAAACAGACAGTTAGTTGGTAAGCTTGTCTGTTTCCAAAGCTGCTTTCTGCTGTTTTACCAGCGAAGTAGTCCGCCATGAAATTATGGTGGAAACTAGCAGGTTACCTAGCGAACTGCTGCTCAGTTAGCTTCTTATTCCACCATACTTTAATGCTACACTGGTTGCAGAATATGAGCCGAACATATGACTCATTTGGTGACAGCAATGTGCTTTCTTACGCTGACTAAAGTGTGTAGATCAGTGAATGAAAGGGCCTGTGTGGCTGCAGGTTTTTGTTCAAATCAAGCAAGAGCACACCTGATTCAACAAATAAACTGATTGAAGATCGTTCAGGTGATTTAATGAGTTAAGTCAGCCAAACCGGCCTTTCATGGATCAGTTTGGCGTCAATGAAGCTCAAGATGAAGTCGTTAAATTTTACAGATTTAATGGCTGGTTAACCATGTTTTGTACAACTCCACTGCTTGTTCGTAACTGCAAAACCTTCCAACTTCAGTGAGTCTGCAACTTGCTGTAAGTGGGTTTATAGTCTACAGAGTCACAGTTCTTTGCAATAATTGAATTTTTGAATGCAAGTCTATTCTATTTATTCAGATGTGCTCAACATTAGACAGCGAGAACAATGTCTTTGGTACAGAAAGGCCTTTGCTTTATATTTCAGGTTTATCTGATTTGTCCTAAACCTCAAGCAGCACTATAAGGTGTCAATGAACACGTACAGTAATTAATCCCTTACCAAAACCACAGACTTGTTGCAACACTTGGCGGTGGTTACCGCTGAGCAGAGCTGGCAAAAATCATCAGGTTCAGCTGCGTTCACTTGCTGGGGCAGTTTTAAGCATCTGGCAACTGGGCTCAGGCCCTCGAACAGCTCAGCTCTTGCAATCACATACAAATCTCTTTTGGTCTGCTGGCTTTAACGGAGGCACAGACAAGTGGTTGTAATAACGGTTGAACTTATCCCTCTAAATACCACCTACATTATGTGTACTTTATTGTATTGTGGAGATTTGTATCAGCATATAAACACACACGGTTATGAAACAGAGCTTAAGCTTTTTCTTTTTTTACCTGTGGTGCACAGACTACTGTGTAGAATTTTGTAATGCATAACAGTGGCACACAGTTCATTGCCCTGGACATCAATTATTATTAATTATAATTATTATTATAATAATTATATAGTCATCATTATAATTATTGCAACCATTTGGTCCATTCCTTCATATATTTTGCATAATCTGCAATTGAACACATTCTCAAAAGTCATACGATCATGACTGAATGCCTTGAATCCACTCACTCACTCATACACATCGTCACACAACATATAAAATCCCACAGTGAACTGAAATGTGCATTTTTATGATTTTTCTACAGTTTATTCATTCATTTTATGTGACTGTGAGAAGCAGATGGTATTTTATTCCTGAGTTGCTCATTTTTCCACTCAGAAATGCAACAAGTGTGTGCAACAAGTGAGAATCCACATTCTGGTGTATCTCTGTGAAATTCCATAATATCATCTGACTTCCCATGCAAAATATAAATTATATATAATATATATTACTCAGTCCGACATACACTTTTCAAAATATAGTAAAATTCTTGATTATAATCTAAAATGCTGATTATCTACCTCCCTCAGCCTTCTTTCAAAGGAGCTAAAGTAAACTTACTTTGATGTCAAACTCCACACAGCTCCTTGCCCTGCTCCTGGCAGTGTTTGCTCGCTCGTCCTCCATCCCCACTAACATCTCCATGTCCGAAAACCTCCGCCCTCCTGCTGGCATAATGCAGGACTCTATGCGTGTGTTAGTCTGATGTCCGTGCTAACAGCTTCAGTGGACATCAGCTTAGTCTGATACTCTTCAATTTGCGTCCTCCTCCCTCTTTAATTGACCGTCCTTCCTTCCTGTTTATATCCTTCTTCTCTTCTGCTTCTGGTCTTCCTTTCAGGTCTCAGGTTCAGAAACTCCCTTCACCCCTTCACACCAGCAGCTATATAGATCCATTGAGGAAAGGCAACACCTAGAGAAGTTCTTTCACTCATTAATTGTCTTTTCGCAAGCCTAGATTAGACAGATTTTCTTACTATACGTACTCTTAGCTCCTCTGCTGCAGCCTGTCTGGCCAGCAAGGTGTTTGGTCCTGTCCAGTGGGTCATCACACCCCCTCCCACTCCCCAGTCATACCATGCCCAGACAAGCCTGCCTGGTCCCATTGGCTAGTCAGGTGGAAGGGGGCAAACAGGGGGAGGGGCCGCCAGAAGGAGGAGGAGGAGGTGTAGGGTAAATGGATGAAGGGGGGTTTGACAGCGTCCTCCAAACTGTCACAGAGGGGCGGGAAAGGAGGGATATGATCAAATTTACTCATCTGTGATGGGTTTTATGGGAAAAAGAGGGGATTTACAGTTTGCAGGAATATTTATCTGTTTGAAAAGTAGATTTTTATTTTATTCAGAATTCTCGGGTTGATTCTCACCACCTCGTCCTCTCTGCTGCCCCAAGGTTAAGGGGTCAACAAGAGAGGTGGGAGAGGCAGCAGCAACAGCAGCTCACTGTAAGCCTCTTCCTGGTGACTAAACAGAACAATGGGGATCTGGGGGATTGGGGGGTCCTTGTAGCTTAAAAGGTGAAACAAACTTTTAAAAAACCCAAACCCAAATAACCGAACAAGTCACACAAATTGGGATCAGTGATAAAAATAAACAGTGCTGTTTGTGTCACCCAGTGCTCCTCATGCATACAGATACTGTACCACACTGGCATTGTTTCCCCCACCCATTACTACCCCAGTAGCCTTTGCTATTCAAATGCACTGTGTTGTTGTGAGAATAGCCAGCATTGTGTAGCCCTGTGTGTAGAGACACACATACATACAAACATACACACAAGTCTGAATAGGATGTATGTATGCATCCACTGTTTTCTTTTCTTCTTTTCTGTTCCTGTCCTACTCTCACTGGTTAGAATTTCATGCCAGAGATGCATTAACATATTTATTGTTCACACGTATACAAACTGTAAAAAAACAACACTGGAAGTGTTTATAGCAGGCCTCACTTGAGGTCCTGGTGGATCATGATCTTGCTTTCTGGGAAGCCTTTTCAAGTGCCCTTCAGGGTGGCCTTGCAGTAGAGAAAACGTGATAAAGTTTCCATACATAGAAGATTTTCTAGTTGTAGTTGTAACCCTGCGTCAGTGAGAGAATGCTGCATGAAGCAGACGTAAGATCTTCGATCGCAAGGTGCAGAAAGTTATATTTATTGTCGGTTGCAGCCCCTCCAATTCTGGCATTTACAGGTCTCAGGAGTATATTTCAGATGCTGTAAAATCATCTGAAATGTGTTTGGGGGATTCTGGTGCCTTAAGAGTTGATGTTAGGGTTAGTGTTGGCTGCTAAAGTTGTATCTATAATGTCCTACAAACCACCCTAAAAACATTGCACACATTGCTTTCATCTAAGCACTCTAATGTCATTTAGAGAGTTGTGGCTTAAAACACAAGGGATCTTAAGTTTAATATCAACATTTTAAAATATGTAATTTGGCTCTGAGTCCCTTGGCTGATATCCAGCCATTGGGCTTGCATCATGTCTTTGCAAAGCAGTCAGTGTCCCTCAGAGCAAGACTATCATGACTGACACCATCACCATTCAGCCATGGTTACAACAGACGATTTGTTGCATGGAAACCAAAATACAGGGAGGCCAGACACCAAGAAAATCTTTCCATCTCTTATGGAAGCTGTGGACACGAGATACTATTGTTGGTAAAGACACAGTTGAAAGGATTATAGGCTCCAGTCTGAGATTGGTTTAATGGCTTCAGTCATGTCTGAGGGGGAAAGAAAGCCTAGAGAGAGAGAGAGACAGGATAAACAACATGACAAGCCATAACAGTGGTAGAATAAAAGCCAGAGCAGGTGAGGGATTAGCAGGCTTCAGTTACAGACTCGTTCTGTATGACTTTTATCCTTCAATCAACAGGTCTGGAGCAGTGTTTGCTCACTTTGCTCATCCTCACAGACAAAACTGGAACTGGCTTAAATTCTATGAGGTCTGAATTCAATTCAGTATGAGGAAGTCTCATTTTACTGGTTTTAGAGTCAGGACAATAGACATTGTTGAAACAGCCACCATTAAACACTTGACAGTATCTACAACATATAATACTAACAGCAAGTTGTGTGTTGTCATGGCACAGATTAGATACATGCATTGTCAACTTTGTGTAGTTCATCTGACAATGTTTGGAGCCTGCAGCCTCACACCAAAATAATAATAGATTCATGAGATGATAGCTGTGAAAGTCATCCTTCATGGTGTTCAGAGGATGAGGCCTGCTGACTTTGACGATCCTCTGAGCTTCCAACCAAATTTCAATGTTTCCAACATTTAAGCTCACACCGTGACCACACAGTGACAGTTACCTTGCTGAGCTGCTAAGGGTTGCATGTGTGTTTTCCACACAGAGAGTGTTGCTGCTGCAGCACTGCTGTTGAAACTGTAGTGAAAATGAGTAATGTTTCTGTTATAATGTAAATACGGTGACGGTGAAAAGGACATTTTCCTATCTATTTTTGCTGTGAAAGAAGAGGCAATACCCTGAATCTCTAGATGTGTTAACATTTACAGTTAACATTTTATGGCTCTTCCTGTCCAAATGTCGAAGTGAGGACTCGTCAGCTGTTGTGTGTTGCATGGCATTGTGGTTGTTCACAACAGCTAGAAACACACGATTTTCCAAAAGCCTCTCACCTCAAAAACATTCTCACAAGAAATCTAATAATTCCTCAATTAATTTTTGGCTCCCATCCTCCCAAAGATGAAGTGTCACGTCAAACTGCAGATGTAAACACAGAGATTCATAATACTCGAAACACGAGGCAGGCCTTTCTCTTTTTCCAGGCTAATTTTAGCATATGGTGATGTATGATGGTAGAATTATATATTAGAATTGTACATTCCATTAATCCTGTCTGACCCTGTGCCCCTTCACACTCCCCCAAAATCCATCCACTTGTTGTGACGAGCTGCAAACTGCAGGAATCAGGCATTAAGATAAGATAAGATAAGATAAGATATTTTGACAGCACGTGATGGCATGTTTGGACTCTCAAATTCAAACCTTATACCTTCTCTGGCCTCTCTCCCTCTCTGTGTTTAGGTTTGCCTCGTGCTCCAGTTTCATCAGTTTATAGAAGTAATGTGTATGTATATGGAAGGATTATCCTCCGGCTGTCGTAGAACTGTATAACCTGGAGAGAGATTAATTGTATAATGTATGATGTATGTAAAATATATTTATACTGTTCAGTGTCCCATAAATTCCAAACATTGAATGAAAACAATACTTTAAAAAGATTTAATGTGGTCAGATGCATGCAACATGTACACTTTGTACTTACTTAGCATGAGTGGGACACTTCAGGTTCATGCATATTTATATACCCACAATGCATTTGAAGCCCCAGAGCTGTTATGGAAATGCAATGTTGCTGGTTCTTATGATGAAAATGTCCATTTAGGTACTGTAGCCGGTTAATTCGATCAAAGCAACGGTTTGGCTCTGGACAAAAGAGGCAATCTTGCATAAGCCCGACAAACTGAGTGACTGACCAACCTTTGGTCTGGGTCTGGATTTGACTAATTGGATCATGACTCACTCAAGCTTTCATAATTCCATACAGACAGCTGACAAAGAGTTTAAAGCGAACAGAGAGGTACAAGATGTCGTATTAGCATCCGGTATACTTGATGGTCATCAGGAAATAAAGATTCTTAATTTCAGCCATATGATATATCGTCCCTGCACCTTTATAAATACCAGGACAATATTTCTGTTGCCTGTTTGTTTTGAGTTACATAAGATAATTCCATAATGTCACCAGTGAAGAATGAAACAATCTGGGATGAACCCTGTGATGTCCCTGCCCCTTTGGCTCAGTTTTTGGGTCAGGGACAGGGTGTCACTTTCGGCTACTTACATGCATAGAGGCTTTTCAAAATGAATGTCCTGGTTCATGAAAAATGGTTCGCTTTACACAATATAAACACTTTACTAAGGTTAGGGTAGAAGAACAGGATTGTGCTGTTAAACAGGTTGGATCAAACACCAGTCTCCTGGGTCAATTCCAGTGTTTGCTTGAAATATGATGTACGGTTCAGCTTAGTCAAGTGAAACACCTGGTTATGGTGAGGGGGAAATTGTGGTTGCAGTCTCCTCTATACCTGCAGGACCTCCCCAACTTCTACTCCCTTACTGTCTTTCCTTGGGCTCAGTACTTCCTGCATTGGCTCTGACTGTTGGTATGAGACCTAAATTGTGAGGTGCAAAATAGTCCAATATTGACATAATTCCTAGAAATACAAGAGTGCATTAAACTCTTAAACATAATAACTTTAAGAGACTTTAATCCATATGTTGTTCATAGAACAGCTTCTTACGACACATATTTCCCTTCATTGTTACGTTCGCTCAACTGACTGAAGGTGGGCTTAAATGGTAGAGCTGTTGCCCATTGATCAAAAGGTTTGTGGTGTGCTCGCTGGCTATGGAAGTTAACATGTTGAAGTAAAAATAAAACAAAAATAAATGCATCACAGTCACGTGGTCTACCTCCTGTTAGCACAAATAATTCAAGCCTACATTTCCAGGAAAAATGTGTTTATCAACCTCCCTTTCCAACACCACCTATTCTTATTAAATTTGGACAAATCACCAGCCTGGCTCATCCTCTTATCAGACAGAACGTTTTGCTCTTATAAGGAGAAGATCTGCAGAAGATGAATCTTTATCGGTCATAAGTGTGTGGGCTGACGACAGCACTGACTGACAGCTGATGTTAGTTAGTGAGCTCTAGGCTCAGAAAAGGAGTTAAATGAGTGATGGACATCTGGCATGAGGCCTCAGGACTGCGTTCCCTCCTCTCACTCCGTCTCCTGTTCTCTCCTCACACCCTCTTCATCTCCCTTGCTCCTCCTCTTCACATCCTCTCACCCTCTTCATCTACACTCTCTCTCTCCCCCTCTTGGTGTCTGTTTTGTATGAAGCCCAGTCGAATCTTCATTTTGTCATCCCTGTCTCCTCCACTAAGAGTGTTTACTCGTCTGTGATATTTAATGTCTGCTCTAATGAGAACAGTAAATCAAAATCTCTCCAAGCAGGATGACTTTCTGCAGGGAGGGATGGTTTTGGTCCACTGACCTCACGTTACATTTCACCACAAATGATATGTTGTGGAAATATGTGAACTGACCCATTCTATAACCTGAAGTTAAGCAGCCCACACACAGATACAGATACAGGCCGACACTCCCTAAAGATTTTTTACTTTTGATTAGTCAAAAAATAAATATTAATTTTAATGTTTTTCCCTGATGCAGAGTTGGTGATGTGTCACACTGAGAATTATTAATCTTAATATATATTGGTGAAAATTTAGCCCAAACCTCTGATCTCATTCCCAATGTAACAAGGATTCGACAACTCGCACTCTTGTATTTCTAGGAATTATGTCAATATTGGACTAGTTTTCACCTCACAATTTAGGTCTCATACCAACAGTCAGAGCCAATGCAGGAAGTACTGAGCCCAATGAAAGACAGTAAGGGAGTAGAAGTTGGGGAGGTCCTGCAGGCATAGAGGAGACTGCAACCACAATTTCCCCCTCACTATAACCAGGTGTTTCACTTGACTAAGCTGAACACTGGAATTGACCCAGGAGACTGGTGTTTGATCCAACCTGTTTAACAGCACAACCCTGTTCTTCTACCCTAACCTTAGTAATGTCTCAGATATCAGTTAAAGGGTAAATATGTTGTTTCTGCAACAAAGCAGACTGCTCTCGGAATCTGTTTCTACAGAGGACCTGCCTTTTCTATTTTCTTCTTATTTTGTTGTATTCGGGAGGTTTCTGTGTGTAACCTACCAGCCAGTGTGTGCAGGGTGTGACAACTGAACTTGAAACCAGCTGCCAGATTAACACACATCCAAGGGGAAGCTGCAAACAAGGCAGACACAATACTGAAATACAGCAAACATTGTAAGGTGAAACACCTACAAAGCTTGTTCCAAATCAGTAAATCTGTGGTTGCCTTTCACCTGCTGCCAAGCACCGTGGCCAGGTGGCGAGTATTTCCGGTGTGGTTCAGGAATGTTTAAAGGTGTGTTTACAAACTTGACTACTAAAAGTTGCATATTACTATCTCTCCATGGCAGCTCCGCAAGGAAACTTTAGCCACCAGGCTAAAAATGATGTAGTGTAAAGAACAAGGACTGTGGGTTTAGTCCCCCATATCATACAGTAGATTTGTGCTAGGAAACTATTTCTAAAAGTGTTGAGTTACTCTCGAAAAAACAGCATTCCTAAATTTCATGAACGCACAGTCATAACATATGAGACAGGTTTCCACAGCTGAGACTGTGACATCACTGCTGACACTGCACCAACTACTGTTTAAGATGCCCCAGATGACATGCTCAAAGACATGCATGTCAACTAAGCTGTCAGTTTCCTCCCTTTTGCTGCCTAATTTTAGCCTTGACGTCTTTAAACAGACACACATAATTATTATTTAGTCAGAGACAAATGGCACAGGATCTGCGAGTGAAAAGACGACCCAGTGATCATTGTTTTGTGCCGGGAAGAGCGTTGATTGTGGAGAGATTAGGGCTGAGCTGTAACCAATGTGTCACAGTCAACCGAGGGGGGTCACTGAGTAATAATAAGGACAAAAGGTTAAATGTGAGTCATGCAGCACATACAGCAGCTAAGGGTGGACAGCAACACAGAGAGGGATGCAGCTGGCTGAGAGCTAATCAATTGTGTGTGTGCGCGAGCCAGAGAGAGAGCATGTAGACATTTCATCGTGCAGAGGAGAGGAGGAGAAGAGATTTTGAATTGATCCTCCTTTTTCATCTGCCTAATGCTTCATTGTTAGTACAGGCAACTATCTGAAACTTACAAATTAGTCCCAGAGAGGCCGAGTAGGAGAGACTAACCTGTGTGCTGGCTGTCAAAGAGTCACTGATCCGATTGCTGAGTTTCATAGTTTTATTTGGGTTTACAATCCAAAGATGTTCAAAATGTTTTAAGGGCATTTAACATGCAGGAAGATAATTCACATACATAAAAACAGCAAACATTAAAGCTTATCGTATCACCCACTCAACATTGTCTACATAGTTACACTGCAGTCACATGTAATATTTCCAAAATAGCCTCCTGTTCACCTACATTCAATGTGGGCAAAATAAACCATTTGCTTCCAGTAGTAAAGCAAATGTGCATCTTTGTATCACGTTGAGGTCAACCGTGGTAAACTTTGGCCACGTTTCACCTGCATTCACGTGAGTGACCGCAGCTTTATCTGCTGACACTGCGTAACCCAGTAATTATTCCTGTTAAGACGCTGCATTTAATTAATTATGGCAGAGCTGGAGGTGCACTAGAGCAGTAGTTCTCAACCTTTTTGAGTCGCGACCCCTAATTTAACATGCATGTTGTCCCTGAACAGAATCTCACACGCACAGTTCAGATCACCCAAAAAAGAAACAAAATGACCTAAAAAAGGAAACAAAATGAGCAAAAAAGACACAAATTGACCACAAAATGATCAAAAAAGACACAAAATGACCAGAAAAGACACAAAATGACCAAAAAAGACAAAAAATGACCCAAAAAAGAAATAAAATGACCAAAAAAGTTACAAATTGACCACAAAATGATAAAAAAAAACAAAATGACCAAAAAAGACACAAATTGACCACACAATGATAAAAAACAAAAACAAAAAAAAGACACAAAATGCCCCCAAAAAAAGACATTAAGTGACCAAAAAGACTAAAACACATTAACACATAAACACTTTAACACAGTGGAGACAGAGCTGACTTCCTAAATGATTTGGCGACCCCCAGAAATCATCTCGCGACCCCAATTGGGGTCCCGACCCCAAGGTTGAGAATAGCTGCACTAGAGTAGCAGAGTTGTACTTGAAAAGACGTGGTTGGAATGACGTGTCAAAGTGTTAATACCTGATCTGGAATAAGGTGGGGTTAAAATCTGGCCATCATAGAGAAGAGGAGATGTGATATTGTTTGAATATAGGGATAACGGCACACATTTTCATTTTCAGTGTTTAAATAAAAGAGCATGAGTGAACAGTTCCTCGCCTCTTCACAGCTGGCCAATCACAGTGTTAAGTAGGTGTAGATCTTGGATTGCTGGTTTTGGAAAGTTACAGAAATGGCCCCCCTAATCCCACGCTGGAAAGGGGGGGCTGCCGAAGCTGTTCGACCATCCGATGAGTGCACTGCAGTACACTGGCCCCTTAAGTCGTCCACTGCCGGGCTTGTTAAGTGAAATGACTCTCAATCCTGTGTTGGGCAAGAGTAAACACTGTGAGAGAAAGAAGGCTTGTTTAAGGGGAGTCAGAGTTCATATGGTTAGCATGTAGTCTTTATATGTGACCACACACTGCCGCTATATGTCTGGCTCATGTAGGCCCTCGCTTCTGATTGGTGGATTTGAATGTACACGCTCATCTGTGTAGCTGTTTTAGTGCAGATAACCAGATCTAACAGCTGTCCTTGGTCTGAAAATAAACACAGCTCTTATTTTATTGATCATTAGATTTTGTTGCTTTTTCAATTACACACTGGCATCATTCATTTCCTTCTACCTTTTGGTGTCTTCAGTGTCCACCTTGCAGCTGGTAAATGAAAGTGATTGTTCACTTCTAGATAAAATGATAATAATAATAATAAAATTCCAGTGCATCCTTCCTGCCTTCAGATGCCGTGCTCCTCGTGGTGCTTCTGTTATGGTGCACTGGCTGTCAGCAGAATATAGCTGAATATTTTTCATTGTTTGGTTTGGATTTGTTTGGCTGACCTTACTGTGCACCAGACCTGCAGAGCTGAGGGTGACAGAGCAGTGTAGAGAAGTAACATGAGAAAGAGTAGGGCAAGAAGGACAAGAACGTGTATATATTGGCCTCTGACAGGGAGAGAGAACTGTTTGCCAACATGGCTTAGGGCCGCAACTAATTATTATTTGTCATTATTGAATCATTTGCTAATAAATTTCTCAATTAAATGTTTTGTCAATAAATTAAATTGTCAGAAAAAAAGTGAAACATGGCCAGTGTGTTTCCCCAGACCCCGGGGTGATATCTTCAAATGATCTGTTGTATCTGACAGAACAAACATCCAAAGCTATTCAGTTTAACATCATGAATGACAAGGATCAAATTTTATCATTTAAGAAGCATACAAAATGCTAATATTTCGTTTTTTTGCTTAAAAAATTAACTTTCTATCAATCAACTAATCGATTCATCTAATAATGTAATGTTATGTGGATGTGAATTTTCTTTACTGGAAAAATTAATCAAAGCCAGGACTGCCTATTTGGATGATTCCCAGTGCAATGCAGTGTGTAAAATTTTTGACAAGTAATTTCTCATTTCTGTCAGATATCAGTTTAACATCAGTCTTCTTTTCATTAATTTTGCAGAGCAAGATGTCAGACTGACCTTGTCATGATGTTACGGGGCTCATAAACAGACTCAATGAGAAAGCTCCTTCTGGATGTGAGATGAACTCCTGACTGACCCTGAGTCATCAGAGTGGAGGAGAGAGGCGGTCAGGCAAGCCAGAATAGACGCTCCCCAGCAGGTAAACATTCCTGAGCTGCGTTTGGACCAACATGTGTGTGTGGAAGGGAGGAGGGTCATGGGGGCATTCATTCAGTCTAGTATGTATGCTGTCAATAATAACATGTCCCTCAAGGGGCCGAGTGTGATCATATCTAAAGTTTATGTAACTGAAAGAAGAGCTGCAGATATGACAGAGTTTGGCATAAACAGAAGCAGCAGACTGCTTTGATACACATAAGGTGTTTCACCTCTGCATTATATTCTGGTCTGAAAGATCTATTATCTATTGTGGATCATGCACATGTTCAAATGTCCAGTTAAGTCCTCATAATACTGGACCAATAAGCCTAATACGTTTGGCTACATTTATGACTGTAAGCTCAAGGACCATTCATGGTCATTGACTGTTTTATCATCATCGACTGCTGGCTTGTAATTCCACAACTGCTTCAGTTACATAGTAAAAAGTCGGCTAAGCTAAAAACAAGCCATATCAAGTCTGTTGCGTGCCACATTTTGGCTTTTATCGTGATTCAAAACCCAAAGATGGAGCCTGCTCAGTCCAATGAGAATTGCTCACCTGGCGCACATGCCCAAAGCGTTTTCTGGCTTCAGGGTTTACTTCAGTGTTATGCAGCTGAATATGCACAGTACTATTTCACCAGCTCGCCCCATCCACTAGTTCCCACTCTCACTGCCTACCTGAGCAGCACAAATACATTGTGGAACCTCTTGCTTTTTTATTTCCGTGACGATGTTAACAGGTTAGAGCCACACTAGCCACGTGAGCTGCACAGGTGAGCTGTTGCTCATCTAGAGAGTTGGTGTATCGCCTATTTTTTCAAAGGTTTTGTTTCATGGTCCTATTTTTATCACATATTTCTGTTTTTGTCACTGTGCAACTGAACTCAGCATGAAATCAAAAAGAAATGTCAGATAAAATAGTGGTTAAACACAATAAGTCTACAAACACAAAGATTATAATAACTAACATATGGAATATATAATTTAAGAATAATTAAAAAATAATGATGTACTTTCAACAAGTACAATAGAGAACTTTGCTTCCTGTTGCACTTAACCAAAGCGAGACATGAGCTGACACACAGGTGACATGTCTAAAGAATGTGTGTCTCATGCCAGTCACCATTATCACAAATCTCTTAACAAGTTCTAAGTAATCCTTCTGCCCACGGCACAGCACGACTCAGCCAAGGCTGTGGTTTGTGCCACAATGCTGCAGCTGAGGGAAGCTTTTATCACCTTTCAGGTGTCTTTATTAAAGAGACACAGGTACAATAATAACAGGCATTTAATAATAATAATAATAATAATAACAATAATAATAATAGTTTTTCATCTTCAAACACAAGCTTTAATAGTGGCTTTAACTTATGTGCAGGACAAATTGTGATACATATCTAATAATATTTAAAGTATCCTTCAGTCTGTTCTCTAGTAACTCGCCTTTAACTACTCGTCCTCTGAGCTAGAAGATACTCTAATACTTCTATAATCATTAATTATCATGTTTTTCCAGATACGTTTCTCACTTGTTCCTTGTTGTTTTCATATATATAAATAATTGTAGATATTGTTCTTTCCTTATTTATAATCTCATGTAGACAGTTTTTGTCAGTGGTGGAGGAAATACTGAGATTTTTAACAGATGTTTTTCTAGTAAAAGTATCAATGCTATACATTAAAAATGATAAAATGAGTGTGATCCTGTTCTGTCATCACAGCTATTCAACATATATTTACAGTTGGACTAGCACAAGCATGAAATATGGCTCAATGTTTTGTGCGCAATTTAATATCCAACAAAGTCAATTTATTCAGCTTGTTGCCATTCGTGTCTCTCTGGAGTTGTGAAATCGAGGTTTCATATGACAGAAAACAGTTCTGGAATTTGTGTTTACATTTTTTTTACTTTTGTTAATATGCAGTATTGTGCTCCAAATGCCGGAATTTAACCTGTAAATATTTCCAGATAAACAACACTGAGCTGAACACTGCTCATCTACATGACTGACACACCACCCGTGACAGTGTTGATGTAGTGATGAGTGAGGCTGATAGGAGTGATCTGGTGTGCGTTACAGAAATACCACACGTCTTATCAGCACGTGATCAGATTTCTGAAAACTGGAAAGTTAGTGTTGTTCTTGGAGCTAAGTGAGGTTTCTCTGGGCTCATATCGGGTTGTATATAGTATTAACTTATGAAGCTGGGACTAATCTTACACACACATCTTTACTCGACAGACAAAGAGACAAAGAAGGTGAGGTTTCCTTTTCTTCCAACAAAAAGTGGTGTTGACATGCTTATAAGCACATGTGTCCGTGCATAAAACATGCACACTATCCCAAAGACCTACATCTCACCCCATCTCACTTCTAATCCCAGGATATTTATTGTTGAGATAAAGACTTGAATTTATTCCTGCTCCAGGGAGCTTTAAAATCAGAGCAAGCAGTCAGAGGTGAAATATGGAATATGGGTCCTCAGTCAAACGAGGACAGATGAGCTGCACGATGAAGGGATACAGTGAAAACGTTTTCCTCTATCTGTGCTGCTTACAGCCAGCGCTGGAATGTAACTAATTACATTAACTCATAAGTGAGTCGCTTTTGTTCAAATTAGAGGCACATGTACTTTACTTGAATATTTTCTGCATTTACTATATGTGGGTTTTCTGTCTTATAATACAATAACATTTAAAAAAGGATTACTGTACTGTTATTGCTGGTTTTGTTTTATCATCCTATTTTTATCACTTATATTTTTCTGTTTTCTTCACTGTGTCAACATGAAATAAAAAAGAAATATTATTATTAATATTCTGTTATACTTTTTCTTCACTACATTTCAGAGAAAAATATTGTACATCTTTCTAAACCCTTTTTGACCATCCTTCCAAAATATCACATTATGACACTAAGACCTTGAGGAAATACCATAGAAAAATGCATGCTTTTATTTGGTTTCAAAGACTTTTGGAATTTTAGAGATTTGTGCAAGAATTTTATTTTTTAGTGATTGCATGGCGAGCAGTTCTGTTTTTGAAACTCCTAAGAAGCCCCCTTATTGTCAATAGACATAGGAAAGCCATCCGTCCTATGAATGCTCTAGGTCTCTAGTTTACGGTTTTAAAGTTTCATGAGGCTGTGATTATACTAGAGGTCACAGCAGGCCAAAATGCTCTCACTGCAATGAACTTTTCAATGCTCATTGATTTCCAGCTTTCAAGTGATATCCAATTTGCAATTCAGACTTTTTAGGGACCCCAGTAAACAGAAATATTCAAATACAACTGAGGAGCGTTATTTAGCCCCTTTTCTACAAGGTGATATGACATGGTTGGTACCAATGGATTCCCGAAGTCTTCTAGTTTCATATGATACCAATTTTGTGGCGCTAAGCCTGCTACAGTCTTGAAGACAGTCTAATTGGGCATCCCATAGAAGAAGAAATATTTTAGTTTTAAATAATTTCTGCATGCCATTAAACCTACACTTTTTATTGTATGCAGCTTCTATTGCACCGTCCTCCCTCTGCTGTCATGATTATACCGAAATATCCCAGTAAAAATTTGGTTTATAAGAAGTTGATGTTTTTATGCTGTGTGACTTCATGTGAGAAGACAGATGCAGGATAAATGTCATGAGGAAGGCTCAAAACTGTAAAACTTGATTTATGTTGTAATATTCTTTTGACATGCTGCGGAAAAGTGTGTGCTTCGTCTCACTGTGAATCTGAAAGTTTTACTGGTGGTGGATGTCCCGGAATATAACATAGTGGAAAATCAGAGGAAACGAAAGAGAAAATACTCAATGTTTCCATGCTGTGATTCAGTGACTCTTCTCAGGAAACGTGGCCGTTGTTCTATTGTTTACTACAAGCCTACAACAGCTGAATATAATCAGCTGCAGAGGGACAAATGTGCAGGGTAACACAACACTTAGTTATTCTGTAACAGACTACAGTAACATGGCTACTTTTTCAGTAAAGAGTGGTGTAATATTTACAAGTTGTTTTCTTTTGTCATATATTTTATTTGCATTTCAGCTTGTTTTTATTGACCTCAACAGTAAAGATAGAAAGGAAACATGGGGAGAGACAAGGGAAATGTGCAACAACAAGTCCCCAGTCTGAAAAAAGCCGGGGATGTTACAATTACACGGTATGCATCTTAAAGGAAAAATGTCTGGGAGAATTGGGAGAAAATCTTATTTTTTTGTTTCTTTTTTTGTTACTTTCTAATCTTAATTTTTGCTGGTAAAAATATTTCTAAAAGAACAAAGTTGTTGTTTTCTTTTCTTTTACGCCAAAGTAATTTTTCAAAGTTATTAGGAAATAGCTAACTTTCTACGAACTAAAATCTTCTAAAATGTAATTTAATCAGACATAAAAATATCTGATAGAATACATTTTCTTATTAGAAATTCTATGAAGTTGAGAAAAAATATGGTAAATGGACCTGCACTTATATAGCGCTTTTCTAGTTGCTTTGCGACCACTCAAAGCGCTTTACACTACAGACTGTGCTCATTCATCCTTTCACACACACACCGATGAACGCAGCATCGGGAGCAATCTGGGGTTCAGTATCTTGCTGAAGGATACTTCGACATGTAGGCTGCCATGGTCAGGGATCAAACCACCAACCCTCCGACCAGGGGGGCGACCGATCTACCAACTGAGCCACAGCCGCCCCAAATATGGGACACAACTTTAATGAGCAAATATATTCATACAAAAAATACTTTGAAACAGAAGTGATTATAACGGTACATTTATGCACCCATGTTATTGGGAGGTATTGTTAGTTTCAGATTTTGAATCACAGTTTTAATTGTTTGGAGGCAGGTTTAGAAGTTGAAAAAATGAAAATAGGTAATAATATTTTTTTTCATATATGCAAATCCTCTAAAAATAAATGAGGTGTTCTGAAAAAATGGATTCACTGTGTTTTTGTGGTAGGAAATTATTTGTTAAGAATCGGTGTAAGCATATCAGTGCAAACAACCTTCAACAACAATGTTCACCAAATAACAGATCGACAAGTAGTATTCTAACTAATCATGTCTACTCATTCAATAATTTACTGTATAGGAGTGTAAAACTATACATGTATAGATTTGGATTTTTCTCTTTTTGTCTCCTTGTCGTGATCATTTTCTCTATACCACCTTTGGGTTTTCCAACAAATTTCTCGGTCTTGTTGGAAAACCTCCATGTTTTTAGAACAGTGGTCATAAAAAGTTCTTGCACAAAAGACATTCTCTACTAAACATCTTCCTTCTTATCTCTCAGTTGATGTGGTTTCAATTATATTAAAGCCATGCTGGATTTAATGGACATGATGTTATACCTGATAATGTTTTATTACAAGTCTGCACAGTGTGTGTTACAAAGTGTGCCTGACCTAATTTCAGGGGCAGCAGATTCATAGCTTTTAGACACCAGGCCCTACAGAGCCGACACATGATCGAGAGTCTCATTAATTTAATTTACAATGGCCATCATCACCCTGCAAGTTACCTCTGGCTCTGACTGTGTGAGTGTTAGCTAGCTCTCTGGTTCTCTGCCAACGCAGCATTAGTGGTCCATGTTAGGACAGTTAGCTCAGAGTGCTAATGAGGCCCATTTTTCTGCTCTGGAGACAGGCTAAATATTGTCTTTAAAAACACTCAGTGTTAACAGCTAGATGCTGCTAAAGATCAGCCAAAGGAGAGGAACAGAGGCTCTGGATCATAATGTCAACATTTTAGTCTTGAGGTCAGAGAATCTGGGTTAGAATGGACAAATTGATCATTTAAATTCTGGACCAGCTGATAAATTAGGAAGGAAAAAAATAAACATGCCTTGTCAAATTACTAGAGATAAAACTGGAGAAATGAACTGAAACCCCAACTCCAGTGGACATGGTTCAATGGACTGAACTTGTGTCTATCACTGAGAAGTAGTTCTAAAATGCTAATTACTTTTTTACCCAACAGAAAATGAATTGACAATATTTCTTTTATAATAAATTAATTGTTAAAAATCACTTATAAAGCCAGTTTGCAAAACAAACACCCAAATCCGATGTTATCACGCAATTGAATGGGTGTTTGTGAGCGGTTATCATCCCAAAACTATCCCATAACTTTCTCCAGTAAGTTGTTATCAGCAAATTTAATGGGCTGCTACATTAACTGATGCTAAGGCAGAAGTGATGTTATAGAGTCTGAAAGCATGTAGGGAAGCAAAGGAAACTAAGTGAAAAGGATGAAAATTCGCTCTTAGAGGGAGGTGCATGGGTCAAAACAAACCAGGACTCATGTGGTCCTCGTAACAGCTTCACTTCTGGCATTTACGTGCATTTATTTTACTTTACTTTCCTCTTTCATAACACCTGACCAGGATCATTATTGCTTTAACCTTTGAGAAATAGTTTTGTAGTGTAAATGTAAGTAAACTGTGAACTTTTTAACTAAACATAACCACTTCGTTTCCACCAACAGGCCGTTAAATGTGTTGATAACAACCTACTGCACCTACTAGAAGGTGGGACAGAGCCCTACTCGCCCATTCTTATGGGAAATGATAACCGCTGATAATGCCCATTCAATCCTGAGATAAAAATTCAAAATGGGAAAATAATTAAATGATCCAAGCTTCTTTAATGTGAGGATTTCCTGCTTTTCTCTATTTTGTTTAAAGGTTTGGAAATAAAAGCAGTTTTATAGATATCATATTTTTCTATGGAAAAATGTGAAAGCAATTTCAAATTTAAAAAATCTTAACAAGTGATAAATTAATAGAAAATGTTAGATGTTAGAAGCCCTACTAAAAATGTGACCATTCTTGTTAATAATTCAATATATATAGTATTATAGTATTAACAACTTAACTTTTGCATTACATATAGTCATAATGGCATAAAACCACTTGCCACAGTAGATCGGTGAAAAATGAGTTAAAAAACAAACAAAAAACAAACAAAACACATCTGGGCACACAAACTTACAGTACAGTAAAAGTCAAACTGCAAAAAATATATCATTATAAAAACTCATCAAATGAAACTGTAGAAGAATATTAAGTTTGCTTCACACATGTTGTGTCAGTGTTTTTGCGCTGGCACACTGTGTGGTCAGACTGAGAGCATCAGCAGCTTTTATCAGGTATTTTTATGAACAGTATTCCATCACACTGACTTAACTCTGAGCTGAAGAGAGAAGCAAGACTGAATTAAAACAAAACAATGAAAAAACAAGAATGCAAAAGATAACAAAACATAATTTCAGAGTAAAGCTCCGTTTAGCAGCCGGGAGGAGCTGCAGTTGTTCTTGGCAGCGCAGCAGTAATCCGCCCACATCGACAATTACTAAACAGCTGGTTTATCATTGAGCTGTGTCCAGTAAAGTGTCGCAGCAAATGGGTCAGAAAATGTCTCTCACTCCATTTTCTTATTGTTATTCTGGGTGAACGGGTTTATTGAACCCATCTGATGTTTACAGATACCATATTTTTATACTTGGCTATCCCGAGTGACAAGTTGTTATATAATATCAAGACAGCATTTCAACAGTAGTAAAATAAAGAAGAAGTCCAATGAGAGTCTTTTTTGCCTGTTAGTTTTATTCCTGATCAAAGTGTTCTTTTTGGCTTTTTTTTTTTGCAATCAGCAACAACACGTTGTTAGTGTTTGTATAAAAATAATTGGTCTATTGAAAGAAGTTTTTGAATCCTTTCCTCTGAATGAGGTCTTTCTCACACAGGTGTATGGGATTCAGGTAATTAGACTTAACTAGACAGGAAACAGCTTTTTATGACCTGGTTTCAACCACACTGAAGATAAAATGCATGTTGGTTGATTTAAAAGATAAAAGAAGACAATTGCCTCACAGTCGCATATACATTTAATCTTTTACTTTATGTTGATGTTGATGATGATACTTTATTTTTAGATCTTGTCTGACATTTTTGTTGCACCTCTGCATGTGCATGTGCAACATCATCAAAGAAACAACAACAAGAAGACATATAAGTCATATACAACTGAAGATAAACATTTAAGATGACAACCACAAGATAATTTAGCTAAGACCCTTCAACGTATATCTGATCTGTAATTAAGCTCCATATTTAGTTTTAGGATTGAGTTGTGCATGAAAGAGTTTAACTTCATTTAATGGTGGAGCCCTTTACCTCAGGTTTTGATGGTAATAATTCATATTTAGTGTTCAGGACATGTTCGGGATCAGAGACAATGTTGTTAGCCAGCCTTGGTGTGTTATTTTGGTAGTCTGACTCCACTTACGACCCCTGAACAGATTTTTAATTGGTGGAAAAGTTTTGACTTTAAAGTGCTGGACAAACACAGAAGCAAAGATCTAAAGAATAATTTATCTAGACTTGATGTAATGGAGAAAATAGATTCCTTGTTTTTTCCTATTGTAAAAGTAACCTTGTTTATCTCAACATCTGCACATGTCCTCGCTCTTTATGATTCGCTGAAGGAGAAAGTAGAGCTGATGGGTGACAGTGAAGCTGCTAATTAAAGGCTGAGTTCAGGGTAAGAAAGAGGAATCTGATCTATGTTCTGACCTCACTCTCCCACACCTGGATCGGAGCTTCACCTCAGCAGACAAAGTGCATGTTTGTGTGTGTGCATATTTGTGGTGATTCATATATACTGTGTGCGTTGGCGGCCTGAGAACACCACAGCACACACACAATTGCAGCGAGGCATGAAGTCGATGACTCAAGTCTACTAAAACTCTGTCAGTTACTATAGTCTTCTCTTTCTTTACCTCCGTCCCTCTGCCTCTGTCATCCCTCCGCTCAGCTGCACACTAGCTGCACAGGAATGTGAATTCACAACTTAAAACAAAACATCTTTTATCTCATCAAGACACCTAAGAACACAATTACATATACATTTCAAAACCGGAGATTAGAAACTGAATTTAATGTGGTGAATCATCAGTTGGACAAAGAAGTTTAGTGTAGTAGTAACACGTAATTAAACTAGAACTATTAAATTTGATATTCAATGTGACGGTGTCCTGATTTCATGAGGAGTTATTCAAAACAGCAGCTATAATTTATGCTTTTTAAAAATAAAATAAAAAGATATCACAATATCTCTAGCTTGCTTCATCCAATTTAAGCCCACGTACAGATGTGGCGTTGCAAGCTGAAATGCATCCAGTCATTAGGATGCAAAACTGTCCACACATACAATCCAGAAAAGTTGTAGTTTTATCACATTTATTTAACACATTCTTAGTGCATTAAGGAGCTGAAAAGTAAAGCCAATGACAAAGTCACAAAAGCTGCAGTTCCTCGACTGGCCACTTGAGACTGGCTCCAAAACCAAGTCAGTGCTCATTGATTCCCATGTTAAAATGCCCAATTTTACAGCAAATATGTTTATAGCCTTGTACAAAAATAGTTTTTGTCTCTAAGCTATTTTTTTAACTCACCAATTTAAATTATATTCAGGCTTAAAGTTGTGCATAATTAAGGAGGTTGCCACTTTTAGTGACAGACAGGTGCTGCCACAGGTGGCTAGCGGCTGCATTCAGTCCTTGGCTCACCCACGTTCCACTTCTTTGTGCATTTTTAAGTAACTTAAGTAACTTCTTTTTGGCAGATGCTATTAGTACCCAGTTGTCCATAGCTAACAATGCTATTTGCACCCGAGGTAGATGGCCAATGTGGTTATTTACACCCGGGTGTATATCATGGCCAAAACGTAATAAAGTATTGTTTTTATAGTAAATAATAAGTAAAATTTACTTATTTTGTATTATTTATTTTTGTATAAACATGTTAAAGGAGCTCTATATTCACACATTGGCCTTTTAAAGTTACCGTTTCCCTTTAGATGTTAGTTTTGCTAATGAACCAACCGATCAACAACCTTTACCAATCCACAGTAAGTTAAGCAGAACATATGTTATTACATCACAAGGCGGTGAGTCAAACCCAAAGCCCTGAATTTGATAGCCCCATGACTTCCAACCTCCATCTGTTTTTTTAATGTTAACTTTAAGCTACAAGGACGTAAGGCATGGCCCTGACCAACTCTAGCGTCGCAGGGTCACTTGTCCTGAAATGCAATGGGATCCATAATGATACGTGATTGAGAGGACTGGGTTCAATTAGACATGTCAAATGAGATGACGTAAATTTTCAAAGTTTGCACAAGCTTGCTGGTAATCTACTCTGGAAAAGGTGTTATGGGTAAATGTACGTCATGGAGGCTTGCATGCAGCCTGGTGATTCAAATAATATCCAACTTCCTGCAGTAAGGTGTTTTGAAACCTGACATAAAAAATGTCCATGTTTCATAATGGAGAAGCTCGGTTGAGGAGTAATGTCAGCCTACTTGAATCACTGACAACATTTGAGATATGGGCTGACTCTGATATGTAGGTTACTGTGCTCTTTTCACATATTGAAAGCAGCTCTCTTTAAGCGCCCTGCTGCTCTTGAGTCTTGCTGACAGCTCACAGTGTATATCACACCCAGGTGAAATATGGCTGCAGAGAATATTTCCCCGAGAGGCGAGGAAAAGCGATACTTCCCTGAGATCTTATCTGAGTTAATCTCAGTCAAAACAGCAGGTGAATCTGTGTTGAGTGCAGCACGTGAGCAGGGAGGCCCACACTTGGGGTGATATTTAACAGATCCGAGGTAATAGTTTTTGCACGCCCACCCCCTCTCAAAACGTGAACTGTTCCACTTCAGAGGAGAAATGATTTAGAGAACACTGTGGTGTATGTAACCAATGATATACTGCATTCAGAAACAGACTTTATATCCAAAACCAACAGTTGCCTCAATGATGTATCTTTGACTGGGACTGCACTCTGTAATTAATTTATACTGTGCAGGAATGCCATGACTCAGACCCGCTGAGATGAAACCAATTAGGCGTAGTTATTGATGAGGGTGTTATGATAAAAACTTTGTGAAACTTTTGACTCACTGATAAAATGTTTTTAATCTTAAACATCACAGAAAACTCATAGGAGCAAGCAAACAAAACATTTGTTATAGTTTATAATCAGCTTGTAAAATAATCAGCCCACATTTTCTTCAAAAAGCATCTGTAAAGAAATAATGTAGCAGTAAGAAAATCGTCACATTCGCCAAAATAAATGTTATATGTTTCTGCAAACCACAGATATGTTGAATCTTTTAGTTTCTCATTCCCTTCTCGTGAGGCACTCACAAAATTAAGAAGAAAACTACTTAGTTAGTAGGGGTGGAATGGTACACAAAAGTCATGATTTGGTTCATACGTCAGTTCAGACATCACGGTTAAGTACAAGTTTGGTACAATGGAGGGAAAAGCAAAACAAAAATGCATGAAGCCATTTTTGTATATTGTACATCAAAATTTTTGGGAATTGGAACTATTGTAAATGAGAATAAGGCTTCTTGTAGGTTTTATTAAAGGCTTTATTTGAAAGCTCTCTTATTTTGTGAGACAGAGTTTTTTCTTTTTTTCTGATACAGATAGATAGGCACATTTTTCTCTCACCCACCTGGCATTGTTTTGAAGTGAAGATGGGTGTAAAATGTACACGCTGAAGTGAATCGCAACTTGTTAATCAAAACTATTTTATTAGAATTTAAAATAATATAACCTTATATAGTAACCGGTTGCATGGCCGACAGCCGGCGCATATGGAAAGCTCTGAATAATACGTGCACCACGGCAGCACAAATGGCAAAATACTGGGGTTCCCTTTGTACTGGGGTATGAGTGCGCACAAAGTACTAACACAGGAAATTCAAAATTAATTAATAACATTTTGTATTGTTGTATACTGCATTAACAGTGTGTGATTGTCACAAAATCCAACAGCACGCCTGGACTTGTCTCATGGCACAACGGGTTGCACATCATTTGGGAACCACTGCTCTAACTGTTTCTCAGGTCTCCACCACTTGCCATTCTCCTCCCTTATCTGACTAACTTAAAAAACTGTAGCGTACATAGGCGGAGCTGTGCTGCCTACATGATAATCAATAGCTTCAGAGGTAAGGCGGAGCTACAGTTTGTGTCTGTAAGGAACTTGCGTGTCTGAAAGTAGATCCACATTACATTAATTAACTTTTTTTTAATACCGTGTATTCTCCGTGTGAATTCATAAACCGAACAGTGACGCCCATACCGTGTCAGTTCGGTACGGATACATGTACCATTCCACCCCTATTAGTTAGGTTTAAGCAACTTAACTACCTGGTTAAGGTTAGAAAAAGATCAGTGCTTGGGTTGGAAAAAAAACACCCCAATAAACAACTTCTTTACATGACTGTTGACGCAGTTTCAATAAAGATTTAAAAAATATATAATACGGACCTAGTTATGTAGGTCAGTGATTCTCAAAGTGTTTTTCAGATTCATTTTTTAAATTATCATGATATAAATGTATTTTTTTTCTACAAAAGGAGGATCAGCAAATAATATTTATTATTTTTGTTACATGTCAAATACTAATGATAATATTGTGTAAAATATCCAACGAACCAGCACTTCTTATATATGAAAAAAATAAATAATTCTATTTCTTTATTTTTGTATGTTAAGTTTTTTTTTTTTTTGACTGGTGAAATTATTATAGAATTTTAAATTTTCCCTAAAGATATCACAATAATATTGCAATGTCAAATTAATCCAGGGTGGTTCTTGGCTAATCTGTACCTTGGAATGGGTCCTCGCTAAAAAAAAACGATTGATGTAAAGCATCACACAGAATGTGACATAATTACGTACACAAATTAATTTACTTAAAATAATACTGACGTTTGGTTTCATGGGACATGAACTAGAGCTGAAAACTGGTCTCCTGGATGAAAGTCCAGTATCTGTTTGATTCATCCAACCACACTGACCTCCTCCCTCCACAGACTGTGACGCCTGTAAACTACGTCACCAGCCTGGTGACGCTCATACAGATGCTAAAGGGTGCCAAAATGTATCTGTGGTTTGCAGAAATGTACAAAAGCCACATTTTTTTCTGGTGACTTGGCTGTGAAAATGTTGGCTGTGAAGTCAGAGCTGAACATTTCTTGCAGATTTCATCATAAATGGATAAAAAATGTCAACAAGATGTCTTGGTCAGCAGCTGGCCTCCAGGTTCTGGAAAGACGTACCTCCACCCTGCTGAAGTGCCCTTCAGCAAAACTTTAAATTCCTGCCAGGCACGGAGCCACTGCAGCTGCTCCGTATCTGACCTCAAAGTTTCTCCTCAGGGATCGATACTGTCTTAGTTTACATTTGTCCCACATTCCGGGCGTTAGTTAGCTTTGGTGATCATAAAACGTTGTGTAAAAACTGATAAACAAAGTGCATTCCTGTGGGGAACTCAGGGGAGATCTGTCTAATAACTCTTCAGACGAGTGACAAAGACAATGCAGCTGAGGTTAGAACACTTAATTTGTTTTATCGAAGGAAGAGAAGGACTCATCCTAAACCAAATATGGTAATAAACATGTCACATTGCTCATCGGTTCATGTGTTATTTATCTATATTCTGTATCTGTCGACCTGAAGAAATGTAGTTCTTTGTTTTGACACTCCGAAAAGGCATTATTACTGCACAGACTATTCAATCTTACCACATATACACAAATAAACATTTACTTGCACATCTACGTGAGCATGCAGTGCTTACAACCAATTCCTGTAACAAAACTGTGCACATACACACTGACTCATACACTCCAGATTAGGGCGGTATTGCTTTTACTGTAGCATCCAGGGGCCAAAAACCTCACACACAGGCAATGAAAAGCAGAAGTCTCAGATCTGGATGGAGTTTGGAGGAATGAAGGGGCAGAGCTCGCTGGCAGCAGCAGAACCACAGACAATCCCGCTGGGCACGCAGCTGAAATCCCTCCGCGACTGGCACAGAGCTCCAGTGGCACTGAGCCGTAGTCCTTCCTCTGCCCGTCCACTTCAAAGAAACTCCCCACAAAACAAAAAAAAAATGCTATCAGTCACGCTCGCTGTGCTTTGCCTCCAACTGACCTTGAAAGCGTTCACAGAAAACTGAACTTGTACTTGAAGCCAAACTTATTTTCTTTTTTCTAAATATCTGTCATATCAGTTGGCGTTTACAGTTTAGTCTTTCATCCGAACAACTGAGCCTTACAATTAGGGTTCAGTGAAATAAACTCTCACATTCCAGCTATTTCAAAAGCTTTATTCAGGGAATATTCGGGAATCTTGGAAATGTCCAATTTCTCCAAACATTTGAGATGAAAATAAACCATTGCGGAGTCCCCTTTGCTGACCATACATTTAGCTCTTGAGAGCTTTGTGGGTTTTAAAGAATGGCATGTCAAAGTTTTCTGACATATCTGGTCAGCCTCAGGAGATACTTTATAGGCTTTGTAAATCTCGTAGCAGAGGTTTTTTGTTTTTGACAGCTGACAGTAGAGAGGACAGACATGAGCAATGACGTGCAACAAATGTCTTCAGTTGATTGATGAACTGGTGACTCAGTGGTCCAGCTTCACCACCAGGGCATGCTTTGTACAGTAGATGTTTTGACCAAACTAGGTGAGAAACATTACACTGACGGCAAATTAGTGAGAACCAGTGTAACCTATCCTCATACACAGTTCTCTTGATATCTTTCAAATTATGCACCATTTTTATAGGAAAGTGTGGCAACATAAGTGATCAATGCAAACAAGAACCATGTTTATCACATACCTTTGTTAGGTAAGTACGTACAAGACATGGGACACAAACTGGGTGAAAGTGTGTCTGCTTAACCAGACCAACTTTCTCCCTACATGGACTTTGTCGCTCTTTATTCTACCTCAAGTCACTTGACTTCCTTCTTAGACGCATCCCTGTATGCAGGGGCAGACTGACCAATAGGAAATTCTGTCAATGTCCAGAACAGCCGTCCCACAGACCCTGTCTGTGGCCTTTGTGGTTCATCAGGAAAAAAATCCAACCAATCCAACCAATACGATAATTTATTACGAGGGGGAAAAACACAGAACTTGTAACAAAATAACAAAGAAATAATAAATAACTGAGCTATTTAGTATTGAGCCACCTAGTAAGACTGGAGGGCGGCCAGGAGGAGGAGGTTGAACCTACATTTATTAGGGTTCTGTTTCTATGAACGAACAAAATTACTTTTGGGTTTTGGCGAGCGAATGTGCTGTCAGTCTCTGTGTCTCTCCTCCTCTCTCTCTGTGGATATCTCGTCTAGTAGGCTTGGGGTAAAGTGTCGCTGGCAAGTGGTTATTTAAACACGTAGTCTCATATGGGTTGTGGCCCTACATTTTGGAAAAGTCCAGGGCCTTTTTTTAGTTCCAGTCCATCCCTGCCTGCATGTCCTGGATCATGGCACAGGATTACATGAATTATATAGGAAATTTCCTCTGTAAGTTTAACCCCTGACCTCCATGCATCACATTTTGTATTGGACATACTTGTTGTAAATGATGCACAATTATGCAAATATTATTTAAATCTCCACAAATTGCACAACATCACACCACTGTCCATGTTAACTGGAGTCAAATTCCATGTTTGTGTATGCATACTTGGCCAGTAAATCTGATACTGATTCTGATTTGATTCAGAATATAGTGCATTACTTTTCATAGGTTTAAGTACAAACGGTGAATGAAAACAGCCTGATCATTGTAATGATTTTTGTTTTGTTTTGTTTGTATGAATCAGTCAAGTTTTGCTTACATCAATGACATACACCCACATGTGCAACTTCATGGATTAACAGAGACTGGCAGTGACTCATTCTATATGAGGGTGAATGACTCCATCACAACCTTCACCGTCACAATCGCTGTGCCCAGTAAGTGACCCAACACAACAGAAGGATGAGCACTATCTCTGACAAAGAGATATTTCAGTAAAAAGGAACAAATTGTCCATGACTTGATGTACTCTGAGCTGGAAAGGTGTGTAGGTGTTGTTCTTTACAGCAGAGACATCAGGTTAATATGACATTTATGAGAGGGGCTCCAAGAGGGAAATGAATGTTATTTATCGAGTGACTCAGAGGGGAAACATGCACACCAGCTGCGTCAGGAATGACCTCTTTCTTAACCCGCTGTAGGTAAACATTATCACATGAGGTCCTAGACAAATATTAATCCCAGTCATGTCACACTGATTTTATCTTCTGTGATGCTGCACAGTTTCTTAACTTCAGGGAGGATATTTTTCACCGCTAGCCAGAAAGTGATAAATCAGGTCAACTTTCCTTTTTTTTTTTTTTTTTTACAATTTACCATCCTGTTAACGCAGGATAAATGCCAGAAACATGACTGAGCTCTGCAGAAGTTCTCTGTCCGGCTTCAAGAACAGTCATGAGGTCACAAATGTGAAAGACGGGAGTGGATCCAAACAGTGAAATAGAGCAGATAGAATGCACATAAATGGACGGGAGGAGGGTCGATGAATGAATGAATGAATGAATGAATGAATATTAAGGATCGGGCTGCAGTGATAGACAGAAAGGTCAGCAATAAATGACAGCTGTACTAGCCAGATCAAACATATACACAGTTGCCCATAAAGTTTGAATAATTTTGTTTTTACACACAATCGTTGTGGTTTCATTTTCATTGTGATAAGTTTGGAAGAGATTGATTAATCAAGTTTTGAGAAGATACACACTTTATCTGTCAAAATGAAATCACATTGTCACAATAATTTCATGGAAAGAGGTTAAAAAATATTTTATTCCAACTTTATGGGCAACCATGTATTTATATATGCACACAATTGCCAGTTTATTAGATACGTCTAACGACTTTACTTACGACTTTCATGAAGGAAAGATTTTTTTTTTGCAAAACTGTTGTAAAAGATCGTTTGAGCTATATGTACCTAATAAACTAAGCATATAACTTATTGCACTTCAAAAAGCCAAAGTAAAAAAGTAGAGTACAGAATCAAACAACACAAAGCAAATAATGGAATGGAATAGAATTTTCTAAATTAACAATAACGCAATGAACTGTTTAACTCACAGAACTTCTTTGGCCTTTGTAATTTACAGTCACTGGATTTGCTTCTTGATCTGTACCAAATGTTGTGCTGACAATTTTAGATTTATTGTGGTTACTTTCTGCTATTGTTATCATTTTCAATAGTAGTTTTATTGTTGTTGATTTATTGTTTTGTAGCTTGTTTGTTAGTTTGTTAGTTGTTAGTTTTCTTGTACTCATAATTACATTTATGCTGCTTAAAATGTTTTGTAATGTAATGTAATGATTAATTATGTGGATCCAAGGAAGAGTAGCTGCTACCTCCATAGTGGTTAATGAGGATACAGATAAACATATAAACAAATACTGTTACTTCATATTCATCATAATTATGCCTCATTCTGTTATTTGTCCAGACAACAGGATTTTGCAAAACAATATAATTTATATCAATTCATATTATCATGACATTGTGTATGGACCCAATTGCAGCACACAGGATAGTTGTTAATGACTTTTCCTGACTCAACAGGTACAATCCAATTCAGGTGAAATGCACAATGAACAGGTTGAATGCAACAGCAAAGTATCTCAATAAAGTCTCAGCAGATAAGTTAATTCAGCAGGCTGAATAACTCAAAATCAGGAACAGAAAGTTGGTGAGTTTACTGGTTGCCAGAAAAGACAGGTAGATCAGAGGCAGGCAGGGTTGGAAACAGGAAATCAGTTCAAATTCTGGAAAGTCTGGCATCAAATTGCAGAGAACAGTCTGGAAGGAGTTTTTATTGTGGCTTGATTAGTGACCAGAAGCAGCTGAGTGGGCAGGTGAGTAGAGTTGGGCTGATGAATATGTAATGTAGAAATTGTTTATTTGTAGTGCGTAAAAACAAAGTGTAATTTTTTGTTTAACATTATTTTCCCATAAAAATAATGAAAGAAAAAATCTATCTCTTCTCTTTCTCTCTTATTTGGACATTCTGGATCTGGCCCAAACCTGTTGCTCGCACTAGGTTGACCAGTGAGAGAGTAGAGCAGACAGTAGCTCCGGGGCCAGCTCACGATCTACACCAATAGTCTTGTTGTCGGGCCTGTTTTCTCTTTCAGAGGAGATTTAACCATACATGTCTGTTCCCGGCCAAAATCAGCAACTAGGAGACAAATCAAAAGAGTATGTTGTGTGTTAGATTGTAACTGGCAGTGGCTGATATCTAATAACATCTACTAAGGTATTGCAGCATGTTTTCGCTCTCTGTACTGACAAGTTTGCTCTGTGATGGAGGTTTCAGGTTTCTTTTCTGGCTTTTGATTGGCTGCTACATACATAATCTACCTTGCCCGGCATACGTTTGAATCTCAGATTGTAGTGAAGTGAACAGACATCTTCACTGTCTACCCCTAGTGACAAACTTTGCACAAATACATATCAGTATAGTCAAGGAAAAACACATTTTGACTCAAAGAGATCTTTCAACTTTAAAACTGTCCTGTCTATGTTTCACTTTTATTTCATATAAACCAAGATCTATTCCTCTCCCCCCCTCCACTCACCCAGAGAGTTGTTGATCCTCACAAATACTGATGGAAAAATACGCCCATATGGTTTCTATTTCAGGGTGGTTTCTGTTGAAGTATTCAGCTCTGAGAAAATAATAACAAAATTACAACTAAGATGACTAACACATTTCAGATATGCTTGGAAATTATCCCCTGGGGGATTTGTTCCCACAACAAAAATGCCTAACACTGTTCATCGTCATGTTTGAGAAATGTTTCACTTTGTCTTTCACCTGGTGTTGGTTTCCACCTTCACGTGAACACAGATTATTAACTGATTCAGTCAGGCCTGATGTCATTATATTTTGTAAAATAAGAATGAAATGAAAGTATAACATTTATGTTATGTTGGGGCAGAGAGAAAGTCATTTAAATACTTCACAGTGGTGCAATATGTTGTTCTGCTCTAGTTTAAGTTTAACTACTTTATTGACACTTAAGTCATTTAAAAAACAAACAAATATGCACAAATGTGGTATAATTGAGTAGTTTTTCTGGAAAAGCTTAACTTACTCATTCAATTCTTGATTTTTAAACATTTGCCACATTGTCAAACATGTTTAGTTTCACTCAAAATGTAAACATGTCTAATGCTTTCTGAATTTCTAAATCATTGACTAATCAATCGAGTGAAAACAAATGGCAAAAGTTTCCATTAAATGCACATCTGGAAAACATAAATCTAGTCCGACCATACAAACACAACAACAAAAACATTATGAAAACATGCTGAGAGAACTATGTTAGTCAATCAGAAAAAACTTCCTGTGGATAAACTCACACAGTGACACAAGTCCTTAAGGGGAAGTCCATGCCAAGTCACAAGTCTTAATAAGAAAGCTGTTTGGGGGTCTAAATGCTGAATTTCTAAGGCATGAGACAAATCTTACAAGGACAGATTTTGACTATATTTGGTCAAACAGACCAAATTGTTAAAAACTCTTAAACTTTAGATACAACCCAGAACCCTGAAAAGTTGTGATGCTGTGCGAAATGTAAATAAAAACAGAAAATATTTTCACTGTTTTCAATTGAATGTTGTAGCGCCTGTAGTCTGATTAGCAACAAACAAATGACACTAACACTCTCGCTAGGTTCGGAGAGCTTGAAAATAAAATATACAGAAAAATAGAGCTCTTTTTAATTGGTTGAAAAATAATAAAATAAATAAAAAATGAAAAAAAATTCAAAAGAAAGTGTCCCTCCTTCTTTTGTAGAAGGTTAGAGTTCAGTTTATGTTCATGTCCTGTGTGTGTAATGTTCAAAGTTCAGTCCTTAAGGTTACTACCCGGGTAGATTTTTGTGTTATGTCCTTATCTGTGTCACAAGTGAAGTGAGATGGTGTCAGAAGCTCCTCGGAATGAATCCCACAGTTGGCCAGACCATGCACCGTTCCGTCTGAATCGCTCGTCCTAATGGCTCGCCACCGAACCTCCTCGGTCCGGAATCCGAATCAAATCCTAATCCTTTGAACGAAACCAAAACGAAAAACCAGTCTACACATAGAGTGTAGAATGAATAATCATTACTTTCTATTCAAATGACATCTTTCTACTTTCACTTTTCACTCTATTTCTTCCATATATATACCCAGATAAAGAATATACTGCATTAAAATGCTTTAAATTAACCTGCACATTTTTACAGACAGTATAAGTATTTTTAAAATGACTATTATTTATCATGAACTTATATTTCAACATAAATTAACTTATTTATTTCAATAAAGCTCTATTTATATTTATAAACAGCTCTATGAATCAAACCATATATATATATAACCATACTTTTTATCTGTTTTTAACCATAAAGCCACAGTATAAACTTATTCTTTTTAAACAACATGTATATTTAACCAACTTTGGTGCAATAACACTAAATACATTCAGTTCAATGACCAGGAAAAATAATTAGCATTAACTGGTATCAAATAACCACATTTCTGTACCATATCATGTCTCTATTTCTCATCATGAAGCACAGGAAAGGCTCATTAGCTTAACCAGCTAGTAGCACGTTAGCTATATATAGCTCTACAGTTAGCATTCACATCACCTTTTGCAGGTAAAACCCAGAGTTAGCGGCGCTAACCGCGATTAGCATTAGCTTCGCGCTAGGTCGTTAGCGATCTTTTTACAGCTTATTTTCAAAGTAAACAATGATACGACATGTACCGGAGTAGGTTTAAAACATTAACAAAACATATCTTGGACTCCGACTGGTTTTATGAACATACTTCAGTAACAGGAATCTTCTCATATCATGCTAATATCAACAGCTAACCCGAGGCCTAGCCCAGTAGCATATAGCATTTCTCTTACCGGAGTTCTCAGAGGCTCAACACGGTGAAATCCCGGCTCCTCTCTCGCTCACGCACACTCACAAGACTTTTCCTAATAAACAGAACACTTATGAAGATACTGCTTGAGTATTAATGATTATTTTGCGTGGTTTTAGTCACATTACATACCCCGGTTCGTCAGCTCGTTTACATGTGCGAGTGCTCTGCTCGGTGGCTCAGCTCTGACTAAGATGGCGCTCGGTGCAGACTGAACTCACGCACAGGTCAGACCGAGGTCACGTTCAATGCGTCTGAGATTACACATAGGGGTAGTGCGCCACCAAGTGGTGAGTTTAGGTATTACACTTAAATCACAAATATTGGTTTAGTAACCATGGGGGTTACAATGTAGTTTACAAATCTTTTGCAAAGCATTGCATTCTGTTTTTATTACGTTTTTCACAGGATCCTAACTTTTTTTCAAGTTTAAAGATGTATTGATATAACCGTTTCGCAAAGATGTCTTTTATAGGATTAGTTTGCCATCAATTCCTGGTAAATTAAATGTTTTGTTTTTTTATTTGTTTGTTTTTTCAGCTAAAACATATGGAGTAATGGAACAGAAAGTAACAGGAATGAATTAAAATGTTTGCCCTCTGGAAGAATTCACTGATAGCAGGGTTGGTGGTTCATGATGGACACAAGGACTTCATAATAAATCCTCCATTAACCATCTCATTTGGGAAGCAGTGGGCAGGTCCTTCAGTCCTCCAAAAGCAGTTTCTTTATAGGACGTACCCTGAAAGAGTGAATTGTAGGAGTGAATTAACTCTTTTTACCTGCGACTAGCTAGTGTAAACTTCCAGACAGGATGAGACCACCAGCACTGACACTATTGTGCAACTCTAATATTCAGTATATTACTGAAACTGTATCAATTTAATTAATTTATGAGCAGAAGGTCTGACTCGGTTGCAAGAAACCCCAGCCCAAAGACCACACACAATAATGGAAAAAGGAGTGGCTTAAACTTTTTTTTGAGCGCCACAACAAGTGCAAAATGATTCTTTTCACCATCACAATTTTATCCATTTTGTTTCCACACAATTACATTCTTTTATTCTATTCTAGTAGTGAAGAGCTGAACAGAAAGCTAGCCAGCTCAGTCTTTGGTCCGTATTCTCTATGGGCGCTGGGGCCGCTGAACAATTTGCCAAGCTCTTTCTGACTGACCCGAAAACCTGAAACTCATGCCCCATCGCAAGACTGAAAGCTTGTTTCAGAATTGAAAGTGTTCTCTTCTTTGGCTGCAGAGGGACAAAACACATACGGTATCATTCAAGCACTTAATGAAGTCACTTTTTCTCTCAGTTCCCTGTGGATCAGATGGTTTACAGAAACATCTGTGGTATTTTAGGGACTTTATCCTCTCTCTCTCTTTCTCTTTCTGATTTTCTGTGTCTCCACCTCCACCCCACAGCTTTTTTCCAGGATGGCCTGTATTTTTGGGTGTGTTTCCGAAGCATATATATAGCTGCATACATCTCCAAGCCACTAATCAACAAAACCACAATCCCAGACTTCTCCAGGAAGCCCAGCATGTGGCAGCTGTACAGAGAGGTCTCTGATTGGCCAAAAAGAACATAAAAATAACCCACAGATTGTAAGAATGAAGGTACTTTTTGAGGGAGGAACAGCAGCTATCTCCTGAGTAACATTACGGGTTCAAATTTGCTTTGAAAAATAAGCAATTTAAGAAGAAGCCAAGAAGGTTTTACCATTAAAAAACATAACAAGGATGGTTTTAACTTAACTTAATATAAATTAAAACTAAACAGATTATATATTCAATATTTTAGCAAACATGAATGATGGAAGCACATTTTTTCTAAATATTGACATGTCTCAGTGAAATAAAGTCCTAGTGTATGATTTTATGTGTGACAGCAGCATTAAAATCATCTTACAGTGAACTGTTTCAGTGACAGAGACGGGACCACAGGGTAAATGAGCACTGAAAGATGATTTAAGGAGTGACACTGTGTGACTCATTTAGTGTGAATCACTTTTTTGTTGGAGCCTCAGAGATGTGGTCAACAGCCACATCATTCAGACACAACAAGGGGGGTTTTGACTCTTGAAGGGGGTCTGGTCTGTAAGGGGGGATGGTTGAGGCCGGGCTCCTCTCTGAGTCTAACTGTGCTATCAGGCGATGCTTAGAGCAAACTCTCATCATTAGTAAGTAGCAGCTGGGGGGTAACCGTGCATTAACCACTCATAAGGAAAACATTCAGTGTGTTTACACGCACACACATATTTTTTTACTGTAAGAAAACCGAAAGTTGCCTTATTTTTAAATTCAGGAATGGGATGTTTTTATTTTTTATATTTGTACATAGAAGTCATTGTAATTTAACATTCAAAACCATGAAGCACTTAAATAATACTGTAAAATACATAAATAATAGTAAATACTGTTAATATAGATATGTGTGTGTGTGTGTGTGTGTGTGTGTGTGTGTGTGTGTGTGTGTGTGTGTGTGTGTATACACATGTATGTATGTATGTATGCATGTATGTATAGAGAAAAGTATTAACCATTAATATTTCATTATTTATTTGCATTTAATGTAGAAAAACAAGAAGAAAAAAACATGTAAAATAATAATTGATTTTCAAAATTAAAAAAATCAGGTTATTAAGAAGCCTTATTTTCTACAGGCATGTTAGAAGATCAATGTTATTACAAGTATTTTGAGGTATTCAAGTTAATGGCCACACAGTCATGTCACGTTATCAGTTCATCAGCTCATACTGTAGATAATATATAGTAGTAGTATTAACAGTTTTGTCAGTGTACAAACAACAAGGACATGCAGTAACTACTACGTAACACAATATATTGGGTATTAAATATAAGTCAGAGTAACAGAAACAAAATCAGACAACAATAGGAAAGATTACAAAAAACACTTTACACACTTGGAGTGTGTAAAGCATTTCTCTAGATTTATTTCCTTTTCTGCAGCTGATAAACAACACAAACAACTTTAATTTCCAGCAGACAGGCCAGAAGAACTCTGTGTTCTGTGTCCTCATGAGCCATAAACACTGTTGTTTGCTGTTCTGTTTGTGTACGTGTTATAATGTTTATAACATTTGTGTTTCTGTAGCAATTAAGAGGAGAGTCTTGTTCTAGGCGTTCACTGCAAAAATTGTCCACTTTTCCACAGTGGCATGGATGTTCTTTCCTCCTATGTACTTAACAAATATAACATTAACAGTGACGTCCAAGCATTCCTCCCTGTATTTTTATAGCTTTGTGTGTGTGTGTGTGTGTGTGTGTGTGTGGAGCCAACAGGAAGAAATGGATTGCAAACAACTCAGCTGAAACATTGTTCTGTTCCCTTTTGTTTGAAAAGCAATTTTAAGTGTATTTCTACATTTACATGCAGATTATTTAGTCTGTACTGAGGTCCATTTCTTTGGTTATTTGCAAGTAAAAGTTGCTGCAGTTTTAACACATAAAAGTCTCTTCAGAGTAGAATTGTGGGAAACATGTAAATGACAAAACTTTACATCACATTGATGTGCATAGAGAGTAGAAACTTATCTCTTATCTTATTTCTGTTACTTTGTTTAAACCGCAAAAAATAATGGAATTTTTTTTTTTTAAAGCCATGTTTGCGCCTGACATGTTTCTCTTCGTCTACATTTATATAGGTTAGTAATTGCCAATAGTGCAGGGCACAATGCAAAAATTAGGGCCACAACCGGCTGTTCTCATGAATGGTTTGTTGTTGTTCCTATGAAAATGAATGTTCATGGGTATTCCACTAAATTTAGTCAATTGACAAGGCAATGTAATGTTTGTGTTGGAGGGGGAGCTGGATGGTTTGTTCAAACAAACCAAGGACTTTCAACCAGTTGACAGGTGTTCGTCTCCTGACCTAAGGCAAGTGTTTTTTATGCCTAACCTTAACAAAATGTAGTGTTACAACATTAGCGACATCTTTGTTGTCACATCGATTGTGATGTTTACAACAGCAGTCTTGCCGTGTTTGAAACACTGGTCATCTTGTGTTTAGACTGTTTTGTCTGCAACGTGATCAAAACAGCACTCTTTTGTGTCATGTGTCAGAGGACATAATAAGAATCGGGCTGAGACTTTTGTAAGAAATTAAACAAACTCATTCCATTGGTCTGACAATGGCTAACCTGGTGTGTCACAGCCTTTAAGGCCATTTCACACCAGACTCTGACTTATGATGGTTCTGCAGGAACCAGGACCCTACCAGTACTCCTGCATATTTATTAGGCCACATTATTAGGTACACCTGTCAACTGCTCTTTCATGCAATTATCTAAACAGCTAATCAATTGGCAGCAACTCAATGGATTTAGGCATGTAGACATGGTGAAGACAAGATGCTGAAGTTCAAATCGAGCATCAGAATGGGGAAGAAAGGTGATTAAAGTGACTTTGAATGTGGCATTGTTGTTGGCCTGAGCATTTCACAAACTTCTGATCTAACAACCATCTCTAGTGTTTCCAGAGAACGGTCAGAAAAAAAAGTGAGCCTTGATGCCTTGTTGATGCCAGAGGTCAGAGGAGAATGGCCAGACTGGTTGGAGATTATAGAAAGGCAACAGTGACTCAAATAACCACTTGTTACAACCAAGGCATGTAGAAGACCATCTCTGAATGCACAACACGTCCAATCAAGCAGCAGAAGACCCCACCGCCTCTTTATTAGGTATCTTGCAAGCTAATAAAGTAGCTGGTGAGTGTATAACAGGTAATTGTCACAGCTAACCACCTTGCAGTCAACATTACAGTGTTTAATTTGAATGGTTAAACATTGTTAAACATTGCCGTGCAGAATGTCTGTGTATGTGTATACAGTACACACAAACACAGAAACAGAAACAGTGGCAGCCAACAATGCTATCTCTTTCCCACTGAGCCTGGTTGGACAGTGACCAGCAGATGTTCCTCATATATCTCAGTGTACGTCTGTCGCTGTCTCAGCCAGAAGTCTCAGCATCCACGGCCAAAGATAGACACAGATGACAGGGTACAGTATCCTCCCATGCCCTCTTTCACATCCAAGTTACGTAAATCCCGTGCCCTCCAACAAACCCTACCATAGTTGGCTGAATGGGGATCACACTCAAACGTACATTACACAACGGTCCGACTTGGCAGGGGCAGCTGAGAGGAGCCCTCGGCCAGGCTCAGGCATATCAAGATATTCTTCCTTCCTTTGCTAAATGAAATCTGAAGGCCGGGGCTCAGCCGCTGAGGCTCGGCCCCCCAGGGAAGAGGAGTTAGCTGAGCACTTAAACCTCCACCTATCTCGCATTTCATGGCATCCCCCAAAACACCAAATATTACACAAATGTCATTACGTCAAGCCATTCCTCTTTTATGCTTTATGTGTCTATTTTAACACAGAAATAATGTGACAAAAAACTTTTCACTGAGGACCAAAAGAGGGATCAGGATCTTTAAAGATGAGATCAGAAGCAGCTGGTTCTAGTAAAACCTTTTTAATTAGATTCTGCACCTTAATAAAAGTATATTAAAACTGAAGTTTAATCATTGCCAAGTGTAATCCTAAAATTAATGTTTTGTTATTATTTACTTTAGATATTATTAAAAACTTGATTAGAACCTAAAATCACTTTTATATCGATCTCTTTATATTGCATCGCACAAAAAAGGTTATTTCAGTTAAACACTTTTGGATTAATTTGGGAATGTGTCCGAATCCAACATTGATGATATTCATAATTGACATTTGATCAAATAAAATGACCTGTACAAAACAGAACTGGCACAAACTTCACCTGTACTTGTGTCTTCTACAACATGATGGATGCTGTTTCTTTTGTGTAGGTTTTTGTTGCTACTGTTTTTAATCAAAGGCCACCTGGAAGACTAAGATGAACTCTTACTCAAAATGTTCATCTTCCATTTTCCATGTAAACAAAAAGGCATAAAAACTCAAATTTCCATAAGTCACCATTAAAAAACACTTATGAGAAGAGTAACTTACTTTGGCTTCATGGCTTTCTTGAGTACTAGATTCTGATTGGTCAGTTATGGTATTCTACAGTCTCCTCCAAGAAATCGCCACCTTATCGGAGTGGAGGGGTTTGTGTGCTCCAGTGATCCTGGGAGCTGTGTTGTCGGGAGCAGTAGCTCCTGGTAGGGTCTCCCATGGCAAAGTGGTCCCAGGGGAGGGGCCAGACTAAGAGCGATTCAAAAGACCCCTATGAAGCGGACCCTAGAAGATCGGTGTACCTCGCCCGGCACGGGTAAACAGGGGGCCCCCTCCTGGAGCCAGACCCAGGAGGGGAGCACGCAGGCGAGCGTATGGTGGCCGGGCTTTTGTCCATGGGGCCCGGCCGGGCTCAGCCCAAAAAGCCACATGGATCCGCCGACCTGTGGGCCCACCCCCCGCAGAGTGGGGCATAGGGGTCGGGTGCAGTGTGAGTGCTGGCTCCAGCGGCTAACTCTGGGGACGTGGAACGTCACCTCGCTGGCGGGGAAGGAGCCCGAGCTTTTGTGGGAGGTGGAGCGTTACCAACTAGAAATAGTTGTGCTCACCTCCACACATAGCGTGGGCTCTGGAACCAAACTCCTGGAGAGAGGCGGGACTCTCTCCTTTTCCGGAGTTGCCCAGGGTGAGAGGCGCCGGGCGGGTGTGGGAATACTCATGTGCCCCCGGCTGAGCGCCGCTGTGTTGGTGTTCTCCCGGAGGAATGAGAGGGTCGCCTCCTTGCAGATACAAGTTGCAAGGCGAAGGTCTGTTGTCTATGCTTATGCAGCAGTTCGGAGTACTCGCCTTTCTTGGAGTCTCTGGGTGGTGTCCTGGAAGGGGTACCGCCTGGGGACTCTATAGTTCTTCTGGGAGACTTCAACGCTCACGTGGGTAACGATGATGGTACCTGGAGGGGGGTGATTGGGAGGAACGGCCTGCCCAATCTGAACCCGAGTGGTGTTTTGTTATTGGACTTCTGTGCTAGTCATGGATTGTCCATAACAAACACCATGTTCGAACATACACCGGAATTCCACTGGATGCGATACGACTCCGAAATGGGTCTGTCTGCAACGGCTGCGTATCTCCCCAGTCCGTCAACACACACCGGATCCGTCTGTGTCCAGCTGTTGCGGACAGCGGAGTCCCACACGAGATCTCACGAATTCACGCGTAATCAAGTGATATAACCAGAAGAGAATCAACATCTCCTCATCAATGACTGGAGACAAATCCAGCGACTCCGTCTTAACGATCGCTAACGATCGGCCGGCTTGTTAACAAGAGCCTCTTGTTAACAAGCCGGCCGACCCAGTGTGTCTGTGCTGCTGCTGCAGGAGGTGTTCACTTAGCGATCTCTGTTTGTTTACAACAAGCTCCGATGCCTAGGTATTTTATTTTGAAAATGTACCGGATGTTTTATTTTGTGTCTGTGCACGGTTTCCTGCCCCGAACGATCTGCTCTGTGCCAAATTGATGCGCCGTGCTCTGTAATTTTTACTAACTATAAACCAATGGTTTTGGTGCCTAACCTTAATAAAAGTATTTTTAATATTCTTAATGTTTAAAGCACCTGTTGTCACAAGTTAAAAACGGTCGATTTACCATAATGTAAAGTAAACAGGTCAGTATTGTTAAAAGAACCTCAGTCATCATATCTCAGTGTAATAAATGCACCTTTAGGATGTGCTGGAATGAGAGATTTACATCATGGATGTGCAGCCAACAAGTTTGCAGAGAACTGTGTGATGCTTTCATGTCAATATGGCCCATAAATTGATGATTAATGTTTCCATCACCTTGTTGAATCAACACTACAAAGACAAAGAAGTGGGTTTACCCTGTACAAACAAGAGGCTGCTAATAAAGTGATCAATTGTTCTACCCTTATATGTGCTAAAATGTAACATACGGTAGATTACCAACAATCGTGACTGGGCTTTAACCTTAAAATGTCTCTAAATAACACGAAAACTTGTCATAAACCTTAGCTTTAACAAAGAAGACGAAGAAGTTGTGATTGCATCAGTTGCTGGTAAAGTGACTTTTGTTGAGGCCTGTTTTCACAACAGAGAAGGTATTCTGGATCAAACATGGATTTCAGGAGCAGCCCGGTGGCTCTAATGTGTTTGTGTTAAGGTTATTTAGATCGTTGGGTCAGCTGTTGTAATAACATTGCCAGTGTTAAGTTTGATTCCCACAGAGACTGCCAATATTAAATAATGTATCCATTCACAGGACCATAAGGCGCTGTGGATAAAAGCGCCCACAACATGGCATGTGTTACGTGTTTCTAAAGTTGTGTAATGTGGTCATAAAAGGCTTGTGGACAGCAAACAAAATGCATTCTTCAGGTTTATAAAAGCTGTGGGAGAGAAATAAAGAGCCAGTGGAGATTTTACTACAGGTTACATTCCTGTGATATTGATCTGGTAATACTTCAGTGATTTTCAATGGACAGAAGCCGGTTAAAACCTTTTTTATGTTACGTGTTAGAGACAGTAAGCGATCTGGAATCACAAGAACAGAACATGAGGAAAAGGTGAAAAGTTATAGAGTTACAATACAGTAAACAATGTTGTACAACTTACTGAAAAACTGATGCTCTCTTCTTTTATATATAGAGGATTTTTTTTCTTTACATTCATGTGTGAATACTCTTTTTTAAAAGAATTAAAAGTTTATTGCTCTTTGAAAGTATTTTCATTATAATTCCTATTATTTTATCATATCAGTGGCATAAATTGGTCTTAAAAGTATAATAATATAATTTATCACAATAATTTATGTAACAATATAGTGTATCTTCTAACAAAAACAGTACACACTAATTTTTCCCAATGAAATGGCCAGTTAGTGTACATATACATAAACTGGCGCTCATAAAGTTGGAATAAAATATTTCTTATCTTTTAATGGAATGATTGTGGCAATGTGATTTATTATTGACAGATAAAGATATCACAATGAAAATGAAACCACAACTAACAGAGGATTGTGTCTGAAAACAAAAAGTCATCCAACTTTATGGGCAACCGTGTATATTAGAGTCATCAAGGTCAATAGGGGGTCAAACAAACTTCTCATACTAACCAGCATGAGTTGCACACAGAAAGATACAAAAAATGTGTGTGTGTGTGTGTGTGTGTGTGTGTGTGTGTGTGTGTGTGTGTGTGTGTGTGTGTGTGTGAATGTGTTTGTATTCATTCCCCAGTCGCAGGTAAGTGCTGCAGGTTGTCTTGACTTGACCTAAAAACATGATGAATGTGCGGCCAAGTCAGGTCCTAAAATAAACCTCGGGGTGAATGACACAGACACAAAATAGTGGCTGTGGCAGCCAGCGAGACGTAGACTGGTGGTTAATATGTGTATCGGTTTGAATGCTCATGATAACCAGGGAGTTGGTCAACAGTTTGTCTCCTGTTTTCATTGATAAATTTATATATCCTAATGCCATTATTAGAACCGTGTTGCAGCTCACACACCCACTACCTGTCCAGGAACACATTGATTTATTTCTTTAAAACACAGTTTTAAAGCTCAACAGCTTTGACAATAACATTTTTTAGTCTTTCCTTTTGTATTTTTCTATGGTAGGATTCAAATTTTTATTTTAGGAAAGAAATTTAGAACACTATTTTCACCTGATCTGTCTCTTTTTTCAATAAGTCCTCCAACCCATTTGACTTCAAACAGTTGGTTGTTTCATCTTACCCTCAGGAGTATAGCAGCATTTCACTTATGTTTAGTCACCAAAACTACTGTTAGGTTTAGGAAAAGTTCATGGTTTAGCTTAAATAAGTATGTTTCTAAAATAAGTACATACTTACTTACATTTGTGAGGAGGGGAGGTGGATGCGTCAAACAAACACAGGACTTTCACACTGGGGACTGGCGTTCATTTCCCTGTGAAAACAAAAGTAAACAATGCAATTATAAGTGTAAGAGCCATTTTGCTTTGATTGTTTATTTGTTTGTTTGTTTGCGCCTCCCACTACCGGGTGGAGAATTCTGATGTCATGAGTTAATAAAGGCACTGGTGTCTGACTGATAGTGGTGAGATGCCCGAGAGGCACACAGTTTTTTGACCGCAGAAATGTAAGGTATAAATTGGAAATATAACTTTATTTGTTTTAGAAGAAGTATACCTTTGTTTAGAAACCTTACAATAAACTCAGTTAATTGATATACAGAAACTGGACATTTCATTTGTGCGCGTAAAACACTATAAACAGGTTCTCATCATACTAGTTGCATCTTTTTTGAGTAGCAATCGGGTCACTACAATAAGTAATGTAACTTAACTTCAATGCATCACGTTGTTATATCAACACACTAACTGCTTCACTTCCAGAAGTGAATTCAGCTACTTAACTACCAGGTAGTTACATGCATTCAATTGACTTTTTTAACTATCTTTTTGTCATGTCATGTACATTTCTGCCCTAGCTTTAGGAAAGTAAGTCTGTTACCTAAAAAATAAAAAAAACTGAGACAATTTCACAACGTTAATGTCAATGTTAAACCAGCTATTGTTACATAAATGTACAAGGACGTGTTGATCTCCAACAACCGATAATGGTGGAATCACTCCTGTGGGTCATATTTCAAGGTATGAACAAACAGGTTGTATGTTCAGAGGACTTGTTGTATTAAGAGCCAGAACCAGGGATCTGGTATTGTACATGGTTTACAGGGATGCACTGGTATTTTATTATTATTTTCAGCCTTTCTTTCTCTGCTGTAAAAGGAGTTATATTTTTGTGAATATTTTACAAAAATAGGTCATAAGACAAGTGTGCAAGTCTTTCATTCTGTCCTCTAACAAACATGAGTAAACAACTTCAGTGTGTCCAGTATGTGTAGTAAAAATGTCTCCTTTTCCATCTTTGCTCCTTTTTTATTTCTGCTGCATCATGGTCAAAAAAAGTTGACTGAGATGGAAAAAGAACCGCAGTTTCCAGTGTCAAAGTTATACAACTTGTATGCCAATAGACAGGAGTTGTGCAACAGTTTTTATATTTTGAACAAGAAGATCACACACCACACACACGCACAATGAAATCCAAACATTGGTTGAAGAGGGTATTAAGCTTGTCATGTTATACTAACAAATCTTACCAAGCACATAAAATCTAATTTAAATCCTCTCGTATTCACATTTACAGGCACAAATGCAGGCACAGAGCTGAAAAAGAGGGATGGAAAGTGTTTCACAGAGGTGAGTTAGTGTAACTGTTTCTGCTGTTTGTTTGGTCTGTAACCAGATGGTGGATGTGGCATCTATTTAAGATTTAGGTCAGTGATGTTTCACATTTCCTAAATGCCCTACAGAGGGGAACTAAAGCCACCATTTGTTTGAGCTCAAAGGAATCAGAATCAGAAGAAATCTGTTAAAAATTAGGACTCATCCAATGCAAATGATTATCACTTGCAGAGTTGAATGAAGAAATACCATTGATGTGAATGATTAGCAGAGCTGTTATTGATGTTTTAATCCACTAACTGAGACATTTAAAGCCACAAAGAAACAAGTTAAGAGTTGAAAGTTGAAAGAAGTCTAAAGTGTGTTTTCAAAGCTTCATGCTGCTGTCACTGCAGGCCACTTTCATTTCCCTCTGATATTCAAAGTGAATTGGTTGGTAGATTTTAAGGTATTGCTTCTTCAGGCTAGTCATTTTTGTTTGTTTAATGACCCACAAATGTGCACAGATCTGCCAAAGTGAATGCCTAGCACCTTTATATTTTGTGATCGAAAGGGGAATCTTTGATCTAAATGTAGTTTCTGAAGTTTCCTTGCTCTTGTTTTGTGCAGGACATGGCAACAGTAGTTGTTTTTAAGCTCAAATATGTTCACTTACTTTAACCTTAGTCAAGTTGTTTTGTAGTGCAAAGTTGCAAACATGGAAGTTTATTTTGAAAAGCCACTATGGAACTACCAGAAATTGAAACCAGACATAAATCGAAGCAAAAAGGTTCTGTATGTGTTGGTATCAGAGGCCCTAAATAAGGTCTTGGTTTCAACCTTTTAACAAATGTCAGTAAATACCCGATTTGTCCCGAGTGGTTATCAACAAGCGGCTATATGAGACTACAGAGAAAAATCACAAAGTCAAAAGTCAAAAGTGGTGTTCATTTGAGAAGATCATCTTGCTGAATTGAACGTTTAAGTAACATAAACTAAATCTTAATTATCTGCAAATATTCAAAATCCAAAGAAAAATCCCAATTGGCTTTTTGTCAAGGGAATCGAAGCAATGGCATGTTTTGGACTAAAAATACATCATAGTAGCAACACTCTATCAAGTTTTTAAAGTTAAGAAAAAAAACTAACAAAATAATGCAAACTAGAACTGAAAAAACATTTTCTTTAACTGAAAAAAAAATGAAAACAAGAGTTTTTTGTTTTTTCTTAAACGATATCTAACTGAAACTGTATTGTGTGGTTACAAAACTAAAATTATAGTGAAACTGTCCTTCATTTTCGTCTTTGTCAACTTTTTTCATATGCAAACCTTTTTGTTTGATATGAAATCTATTTATTTAGCTCGGACCAAACAACTGCTGGTTAGTGAACACGCAGGAACACATTGGTGAATCTGTTTATTGAAACTGGGATGCTACACGAGTCGATTGCCTTCAAAAGGTTCAGCACTCGAACCAGAATTTGAAACACCCGGAGCTGCAAGAGTAAATAACCTTATTGGGGCTGAGATTGGATAAGGCAAAGGAAATAAAAACAAAATTTATTGTGACCTTTTTGAATCTCGCATCCAACAAATACCCCATTACAAAAAAACTAAAACTAATGAAAACTAAACTAAAACCAAGCATTTTCAAGAAAATTAAAACAAATAAAAACTAGTTAAGACTAACTGAATTTGAAAACAAAAAATCACAACGATAGATATAAAAAATAAAACTAATGAAAAATCCTAAACTATTATAAGCTTGCACTCTATCATAGAAACATTGCCAGATGCATTTATCTCAGAACTGAAGCAAATAAGAGGGGTAAGTGACTGTTGTTGTTTCTTTATAATTTTGGTGAGCTGACCCTTGAAATGGCAACTATTGGCACAAAATAGTTTCAGCCTGGACAACAAACAGTCCATACTGCCTGAAGAAAAAATCGAGGTGCCACTTCAACCCCAACTTTTGTCTACTACATGCCGTGTGATATGATTTGTTACATAACTTCAGTAACGTAACAACATGCAGCGTTCTGCTTCAGTTAGAGTGAATGAAGATGCCTTTTAATTGGTCCGGTTAATCTCTGAACACACACATACAGATGTGTTGTTGTTCTCTTCGTTGTGTTGTTGTTGTTGCTGTTTGTACTGACTGCTCATCCAGATCCACAGCATGTCACATACTGTACCCACCCAGTGAGGCTATGAAGACAGTAATTATTGAGTTGGAGCATGTTTTTGCATAAACAACCATGGAGTACTTTCGCATTGATATAAACACACACACACACATACACACACAGTTGTGGAGGGCATTCGTGTTTGTTGCAACTTCATTTTCAACATTTTTTTTTTAACATATCTTTTTATTGTGTAATTCTTATACATGTCACTTGTAGAATTTTTATTGTTCTTACAATTGTTCTTGTAGCATTGGAGTCAATGAGGAAATTTAATAAAGTGGGAGGCACAGAAGTGAATAAAAGAATAAATAAAAGAAAGTAATAATGGCAGAATGAGGAAAATTTAAAATTCAATTTTTAATGACAGGAGAGAAAAAAAACAATAGTCATGGAAATATAATATAAACATTAATAACAACAAAAAAGAAAATAAAATAAGCAAATTTCATCGTTAAAGTGGAAATAATATTGCTTAAAAATTAATTGATTAATAATCAGTCACAATTGAAATAATTGTGACTCAATTGTGATGATAAATTAATCATTTAACTCATTTTAAAAAAAATTAACATTCTCAAACCCCAGCTTCTCAAATATCACATATAACAGCTCTTTTTCTATGTTTTTTATTTCTGTATGTGTTCCATATAACAACAACAATTAAATGTTGAAAATAAGAGATAGATATTAAAGAAGAATAAACCATTAGTGTGCATTATCACCACACACTTTATTAGGATTTAGAGTGTCCACAGTGTTAATAAGATGTCTCTCTGTGTTGCCTACAATGGAATTCACATTACGGTGTTTAAAGGAATTAAAGACTTAGAATAATATTTAAGGATTATATATCAGCTTTAATTGTATGGTAGTTAACAGTTATATTAACAATTGAGCTGCAGTGGAGGTTTGTAAAGCAGCAACAGAGACACTCTGAGCTTCTCAGTGGCTGCTTTTAAAATGTTTGTTTACACAAAGATTACGATACAGTTGATTTAGATGCTAATTGTGTTGAAAGGACGTCAGCAGACTAGAATCACTGGACACAACTTGGTTGGTGGTCAGAAGGTTGGACCTACTGAAGCACACACACACAGAACAACACAGGGCTGAATCTGTCAGGGCTGGACCATCGGTGGAGTTTCCCATCACAATTTATTTATATTTAATTGATTTATATTTTCTTTAAGTTTGCAAAAGGAATTGGATTAAAAACACACACAGCCACATTTTTACTGTCAAATACTAACTATTAACAGTACTTTTTGCAAGATTTTGAATTCAAATCAGCTTGTCGTTCACTGAATGTATCAAAGAAAAGTTGTGGAGCTTCAAAGAGTACAAAAGAAGGAAGAAGTTGTTTTTTTTAACAATATGTCTATTGATTTTCACAGCACACAGTGAAAACAAACAAACACAAAGAATAAACAAAACACAACAAACAAACAAACAAAAAACCCCACACTGGGCTATGCTACACTACAACTCGGCTCACAGACACAAAGAAAAATACATACCGACAGATGATTCAGAAATTATATAGATACAAAAATAAATGACAGTTAAGCACCCCACATGTTTCAATCCTATGTAAATCCTCGTGTAAATATGGTTGAAATATTCATACCAATGTACCAACATAAAAGGATCCCATTTTCTATGAGAGATGTCATCTTTATCATGCAGCATCATGTCAGATAGTCAAGAGATATATATTCTATTATAACATTATGCCATTGTGTTCTAGAGGGAGCTTTATCTGTTATCCAGTTTAAGAGAATACATTTTCTAGCACAGAAAGTTAACATTTTGTACAATTTCTTCTCATATTTATCAACAATAAAGCCATTTTATATCCCAAGCAACATGCATAATGGGTCACATATCAGATTCATGGATAAAATCCTATTAATCTCCTTCCCCACCGAACTTTTGTATATTACTGCAGGACCATAAGCAATTTGATTCAGTTCCCTTTCCCATGTTTCTTTTAAATGTAATGTGCCTGCAGTACTGTACTCTTTAAGTAGTCTATAGAAAAAACCTATGAAATGGCCCATTTGAAGTGAGAAAAGCTACCGTTCTATGCATGAAATGCTTTGATTAGAGATAATTTTAGTATATCTTTGTATGAAATCCCTTATATGTAGATAACCAAAGAAATACTGTTTCTGAATATCATATTTCTTAGACAGCTGACTGAAAGACATCAAAGTATATCCATCCATCAAATCACATAACCTGGAAAGCCCTCTAGTGTTCCAAAGCTTGAAAGCAGGATCTAATGTACGTGGTTAAAAAAAAAATCAGAATTGTCACATATTGGCGTAAACATTGAGGTAAATTTACTTTTACCCTCTAATTTTCTAACAATATGCCGTGCCTTGACAGTACAAATGGTGATAGGATTTTGGCATACATTCATTAAAGACTTAGGTTTTCTTATAAATAATAGTTTAACAAGAGATAGCTTGGACGTGAAACCTTCTATGTCTAACCACAGGGATGTGGGGTCTTTGTGAATCCAGTCAGTAATGAAGTGGAGGTGTGCACTCAGCTAAATGGAAAAGGACAGGGTGTTTTAGGCATGTCCTTTAAGCTACCCGGGGGCATGGCCTCAGACTTACTAAAGTTCATTTTATAACCTGAGTTCACACTGAATTTACTGATAGTGTTGATGAGGTTAACAGTGGATATCTCAGGCATGGTCATAAATATCAAAACATCATCAGCATATAGGGTTATCTTGTGCTGTCTATGTGAAGTTACTAAGCCATGAATGTTAGGAATCATCCTGACTGCTTCAGCTAGTGGTTCTACTGCCAAAGCAAACAAAAGAGGGGAAAGGAGGCAGCCTTGCCTCGTGCCTCTCTTGATGCAAAAATTGGAAGATCTCAGCCCATTAGTGAGAACAGAAGAAAGAAGAGAGCTATGAAGTGATTTAACCCATTTGATGAAATGTTGTCCAAGTCCAAACCTTGTTAAGGTATGAAAAAGATAAGGCCATTCGACACGGTTGAATGCCTTCTTGGCATCTAATGAGATAACTAGACCGTCTGTTGTTTGTTGATGGAACATTTGTATTGTGTTCAATAATCTGCGCATTGTGTTGCATGAGTTACAGGCTTTAATAAAACCAGTTTGGTCCTCATTAATAAGCACATGGTGTAAAACCTCTAGCCGCCTTGCCAGTAATTTTGAGAGATTTTTCAGGTCTACGTTGAGGAGAGAGATTGGCCTATAGGAGGCACAGTCCTCTGGGTGTTTTCCTTTTTTCAGAATCAATGAAATATTAGCCTCTCTTAAAGACACAGGCAAGATGCCCCTTTCAAAAGAGTCATTTAGCATGTTTAATAGGGGGACAGCTAAAAGATCCTGAAACTCTTTATAGAACTCACTGCTTAGCCCATCAGGACCAGGTGCTTTTCCAGACTGTAGCCCATTAATAGCTTTCAACACTTGCCTGCACCTCTTACTGGACATATAGGATATAATAAGACCCCTTGAAAAAGCCTTTGATGTCTACCAAAGTAATGATGGGTCTTCTGTAGAGGCTGAGTTAATGGATAGAAAAGACTGAAATAAAAATAAAATAAGTAATTATTAAATTAAATAATTGAATAAAAACTGGAGCATGGTTGGCCACAACCACGCTGCTACATGCAATTGACTGCAACAGTACTTTTAGTGAGAAAAAGTAATCTATATGCATATGGCAATTATGGACTTTTGAGAAGAAAGTATACTCTTTTTCTGCTGGGTGTTGAGCTTGCCATATATCTACATAATCCAGGTCTTCACAGAGGACATTAACAAGTCTAGACTGGTGAGAAGGGGACGTCTTGCCTATTGGAAACTTGTCCATAATAGGGTTTAAGAGGCATTTAAAGTCTCCTCCAAGAAATGTATTTCTGACATTAAGATCAGTCAATTCAGAGAATGCGGTGGCCAAAAAGCCGCTAGGATGGCCAGGGGGATAATACACATTCATAATGACAATTACTTCTCCACATAATTCACCTTTAATAATTAGGTAATGTCCTCCCTTATCCTTAATGCATTGTAAGATTTTGAATCGTATGTTCTTCTTAAACAAAATAGCAACTACCCTGCTTCTTGATTTAAATGAAGAAAAGAAAACTAAATCAAACCCCCCTTCCTGTAATTTAAGGTGTTCTACCTCATCCAGGTGACCCACCTGGATGAAGTAATGCTATATGAACTCCCTCCCTTTTAAGATAAGTCAAAACCTTCCACCTCTTAACAGGTGTGTGAATATCATTGACATTCCAGGTGCACAGTATTAGCATAGACAAAGTCATATCAAGTCACAAAAAACCTATGTTTCACATACTGTCGATATGTTAGAACATCACTAAAGTGGAAGATGATCCGAGTACTAAACAAACAAAAAAACATACAAAGAACAATAACATTCTAGTTTGTCTGCTGACTTAAAGATCAAACTCTGTACCTCTATTCAAGAAGATCTAGTGAAAGGGTTCCCTAGCAACAGAAGACAGAACTATGCAGAGAGGTGTCGCCATAATAAAGTAACCTATATCACAGTTCGGTTAGCCCAACATTCTCAGAACCTACCATCTATGTGTGTCCAGTAGACACAAACAGTAGACAAAGTAAGCCAGTCCAAACTTGGCTGTCATCAGGGGTTGCTCTTCGTTTGCACTCCAGAGCTCACTCCCAGCGACTCAATGTATTGCTCCACAGCAGTCGGATCTCCGGGTTGTGCCACGAAAGGTGACTTTAAGCGAGGCAGGGTAGACTTCTGTCTACGTAGCTCCCATTAGCTTCAAACGTTTCTTCATTCACTCATCAAATCGCATGCGCTTGCGAACCACGGCTGCTGAGAAATCCTGGAAAATCATTACTGTGGAGTTGCCATGTTTCAAAGCTTGATTAGTCTTCCCCATGTTCCACGAAGCATTCATCACACGTTTTTTGTCCTGATAGTTGTGAAATCTTACCAGGATCGCTCGCAGCTTCTGGGCAGTGGAGGGTGCGGGACAGGTGCTAAGGAGCAGTGTGCTCTCTCTAGTTTGATCCGACCAGTTTTGGTTTCAATGTTCAGGATTTCTGGCAGCCATGATTCAAAAAAACGTGTTGGGTTGTCACCCTCAGTGCCCTCTGGAAGTCCAACTATACATATGTTCTTCCTCCTGCCTCTGTTCTCCAGGTCATTTATGTGCTCCGTTAAGCCAAGCATCTGTTTTTCCAATGCCCTCATCTTGCCTTCCACTGGTTTGACAGTATCCTCCAGAGCACAAATCCGTCCCTTCACTTCTGTAATTCGCTTCTCATGAGTGTCTAACTCCTCGCAATGGGTTTAAATGGATGTGATAAGGAGATGTAGCTTATCGTCGATAATCTTGGAGATATTAGCTGTGATCTCGGAAACCTTTTCTCGGAGTGCGGGTGCTAGCGAGCTAGTGCTATTTTCAGTGTCAGCCTCGCTAGCCTGTTGGCTAAGTTCCTCTGTGCTTTTTGTGGTTGTGGTTTTTCTGTGCGGCATATTGTCAGCTTGTCTCAAAAAGTAGGTTATTATACATTAAAGAGTGGCAAGAACTCACAATGAAATGCGATTTCAGGTGTAATTATGAAGTAATAAGCGAAATGGCACACCAGCTCAACAGAACACGACCTCTCCTAAAGCCGCCATCTTGAAAAACCGGGAAGTTGTGTTAAGAGGAGACCCAAAATATGACCCAAGTCATACCCCAACACCTACAACGCCGTGGTGGAAGTGAGTTTAACAAGCGTCAAAGCAAAGGCAAAAGCAAGCAATCTCACTCTCTTAGTGGCAAGATGGTGGTGAAGTTAACAAAAATGGAATTTATATCTCCCCTTACCGGTTGGTAAAGAAGCGTGAGGTGTCAGCAGGCAATGGTGGTATAAAACAGTCAATAAAATGGAGAAATTATGAATCACCGCAACCACAAGAGATCCTTGAGCATTCAGTCATAAAAGTGCACAAAAATTATCAAGCTGAGATAGCTGCTGACAGACAGACACAAACTCCCTGGTAAGGTGTTATAAAAGACAGTTTAAACAGTAAATTATAGTACACACTACAAAAAGGGGTGTCTAAAAGCAAGGTAAAACCACTAAATCTGAGGGAAATTATCTTGATGCATGGACAGATAATTTCACTTGACAAGATGTCTTGAATTAAGATTGTTAAATCTAGAAATAAGCATGTTGAACACTTAAAATAAGAAGTTGTCTCTTAACACAATAAAAATTATCCAACACTTATTACGTTTTTTTTTTTTTTTTATCTTGGTAAGAACCAAATAATTTGCAGTGCATAGATGCCAGAAATTAAGTAGTTACATAAAAACATGACATACAAAATGTGACTCACAAAACGTGAGGCAAAGAAGTGCAGTAATGTTTAAATCACATCGTTTACTTTTGTTTTCACAAGGGACGGGAACCCCATTCTCCTGGGTCGTACTATTCTCCCCCATTCCAAAGGACAGTCTCTGATGTAACTGACTCATATTTTACTGCCTGTACAAACGACGAGTCTCAGAACATTTTGAAATAGCTTTAGATCCAGAGATGACAATGTGATGACTTCTTCTTATACTTTTCACAGCAGCCTCCATGAAACTGCAGGAAGCGACAAAAGCTCTCTCCGCTTTCACCATGAGGCCTTGACGTTTCCTTATTTAACAACGTTGGCTTAGACCTGAAGAAATGTCAGCGGAAACGGGGGTCAGAACAGTCTCACCCCAAAACAAACAAGCTCGTCTGACACGTCTGGCCTCTCATCACAAACGGTCATGAGACGCTCAGACACCTGCCATGCACTCCCATGACTCTTGTATAACCGCTGGTTCATTAATTGGCATCAATTTCATAACAGCTCACTTTTGACTCACGAAGCTGTAATCAGCCAATGATACATATGTCTTTTTTTTTGCATTGTTTCAGGTTAAAATCTTTTAAAGCCACACTATTCCTTACCATCTTTGCCTCCCACTGCTCCTATTTTTTATTTTTTTGTCTTTTTCGCTCCTTTGTCTGTTCAGCTTGTAAAAAACGTCCATTCACAGTAACAAACATCTACCCGACTCGAGACTTTTCCCCCTGGAGCCAGAATCTCACTGTTTTTGTCTTCACAGGCGCGCCCAGCTTTGTCGCCCCGTTCAACTTCATTTGGAAGCTGCAGTGTGTCAGGTCTAATCCAGTCAAGGAGATTTTTATTGTCTGACATATCTGTAAACAGTGGTGGGAGATTTACTGAAGTTCCAGTGAAACAAGAAACACATTCATCAGCAGTAGAAAGAGCTACATTAATTACGGAATTTGTTTGGTTGACGAGGTGGTTATAGTGACAGTATGTGTGCAGGGAACGAATGTAAGTCATTGCAATAAATGTGTCTCTGTGTAGCTGTGTGATGAAATGCGTGCTGACAACATTTAAACTCGGTAACCCTCACGTGTGCTCTGACAAAAAATAACACACGGGCACACATGTACACACACACACACACACACATACACACACACAGAAATGGCTGTACGTTTTGTTTGGCAAAATACAGTATGATCTTCATTAAAGCCATTTCACAGGCTGTCAGCACCAAGTTCATCCTCTATCATGAGATCTATCTATCTATCTATCTATCTATCTATCTATCTATCTATCTATCTATCTATCTATCTATCTATCTATCGGTCTGTCTGTCTGTCTGTCTGTCTGTCTGTCTGTCTGTCTGCCTGCCTGCCTGCCTGCCTGCCTGCCTGCCTGTGGTTTTCTTAATAAGCATTGTTTTATCCCAGTCATTCTGCTAATTTGCTGTCAAAAAAAACCAAAAAAAAAAAACAATCCCAAAGAGATGCTCTCAGGTACCGTAATTACCTATTGATTGATTTAACATGAATCTGTACTTGGTAGTTCAGATGTAATTCAGTCAATCACAACACTACTGATGCTAATGCCCTTATTAAGTTAATGCAGTTGTCGTTTATTGACTCTAAACCAGTTGATGGAAACGTCCCTATTTCACATTTTCTTTAATGCTTCAAACCTGCTTAGACTTTACAGATATAGTGCTCAAACTATTCTGTCTCACATACAAGTTTCATCTTTTTTGTCACGTCTTCAAGCAACACATACAATCAGACACACGCCTCTTTCATTCTGCTGTCCTTCATCCCTTCAGTCATTACTTCCCTGCCTCTAAGTCTTCCCCCTCTCCACCTTTGTCATTTCTGTCTTTCAGCGTGTCTTTATGCACCTTCACACAGGTTTTACTGCTGTTGGCAGCACAATAACAGAGCAGACCAGTGATCACATACATCTGTCTGCAGACAAAGTGAGCTTTACATGCCTCTGCTCACTGAAACACCTCTGAAAGGGTTGATGTGTTCAGGTTTGACACGAAAGCTGGTGGGCGGAAAGTAAAGCATTTTTCCTCGTTCATTTAACTGACACATTTGAAGTTAATTACAAGGGATATATTTCCTAGTTTGACCTAAATACTACAGTAAACTGCCAGGCTACATTTCATGTTTTTGCCTAACTGTTGCAGGTAATTATAGGTATACATTTCACAGTTTAACTCAAAAACTGCAGTTAATAACAGGGATATGTTTCATAATTTGCGTTAACAAGTAGAATATCCATTCAGTGGTCTTTAAAATGGCATTCTGGGCATACATGTTACAACTATTACAAGAGAGACAAAAATACCACGACTGTTTTACTGTAAAAACCCTGGAGGCAAGAAGTAGCCTGAATGAGACTTTCAAAGGCTTGACACGTGAGAAAAATGTCAAGGGCAAAAGTAATATCATGACCCTGACAGACTGACATTGCCTCGAGTCTCTGATTCTCATTAGAGCTCTCTACTTTTCTACCTCACACAGACATGTTTACAACTCATTTAAGTTTTCTGATCGTTCAGAGTGCAGTGTTTTTCTCTCTCTCTAGGATAAGAACAAATAGGAATTAATAAAATAATAATAGTAGCTTAATTTTATATAGCCCTATTAAAAACAATGTTTACAAAGTGCTTTGACAGATAAAGCAGAGTGCAAAATTCAAAATGTGACAACAGAAGGCTAAATAGTGTGGCCGAGTAAAAGACTTATGAGAAAAAATACATCAATACAAAAAATGCAAATAAATGAGGAGACAACGTCACGCAAAAGCAAGTCCAGGCCTGCACAATTAATATTTTTGTTAGACATTTTATTGTCCCAGAAATGATTGCGATAAATGATTTGTACTTTTAAGTCTTTCATTTATGTCACTGATATAATAATAAACCGGTTTATATTGCAATTACATCTTTTCAAACAGCAGTGAACTTTTAATTCTAAAGAATATCCACACATCAATGTGAAAAATAACTTTTTGTATTTTTTCGTCTTTGCAGAATACTTCTTTTAGAACAGCTCCTTCAACTTTCTTCATCTTTACGCTAAGCAGTCCTGCACAGTTTGCTACTGTCCCCGTTTTACTTTCTGTGCATAGATTTTCCCAGCCAGTCTGGGGACTTTGAGTGCTCTGAAGGCCCTTTTTGTAACCTCCTGGACTTCTGTTTCCAAACTGGGCATGAGGACTCCCGGGGGGGGGCCTGAGAGCTCCTCACGGAGGAGCATGATTACAATTTAACAGCTAATTAATACAGGAAATTGTAAAACTGTGGTTTCATTTCTGCAGAGACGAACACCATTCTGTACATGACCTACATATTGTCAGATAAGGATTTTACGGGATCTTCCTGACCGATATTTGGCAAGAAAACATTTGGGAATCTCCGCTGTAGGCTCCACATTACCATTAAAGAGTATGGGCGCATGGCAGTTGGCAGCCCAGCGGGCCGGTGGCTCATTGCTCCAGTAACAGATGGACTTCGGTGTGATGACTGCTCAGCCAGGAGAGATGCTTGGCTCTCATCTACAATACACTCTTGTCCTTTGTTGGCACCGGGAATAACTCCTGGCTGGAATATTCAAGCCACAGCACGGCAGCTTTGTAAATATGTCCACTGTGTCAAAGACGTCCTTGTGTTTTCTTTTTTAACGATCAGTAGAAAAAGGAGACTAAATTAAAGACTAAATAAAACATTTCCAAGAAGAGTTGTAATAAGGAAGAAAACTCAAGAACTTGGCATCTCAACATAATGGAAACATGCAAATTATTAATAGATAATTATATTTTGGAAAAGATGGGGTCTCACTGATTAAACCCATTAAGAATGGTGAATCCAACATGTCTGCAGCTGACACTTCTGATGCTTACGTCATCCTTGTAATTACGTCACTTGTGGCATTGACCTGAGTTTATTTTACTTTTTAAGTTATCTTTTACAATGCATAACCAGCAGCTTTTATGCCCTATGCAGCCTATTAACTAAACATAACCATTTTGTTTCGGGTAAGCGGGCATAGAGTGGGCTGATAACAAACTTTCAACGCCCATTCAATTGAGTAATACGTTTGAAATGGCTGATCTATCTTCCGCGGAATTCGTTTGAGTCTCACATTTTTGTGAAGTGAATCAGACATCTCCGCCTTCAGTAGATGAATGTGAAATCACCTCTCTATTCACAAACTTTGCACGGATACAAGTCAGTAAAGTCGAGGTCAGACATTTCAGGGGACAAAAGAAAATCACATTTTGATGCAGGCCTCAAAAATTTAATGCAGGAGCCACCATATTGAACTTAAGTGTTGTAAATTTACCAACAGATTTAATTCGACCAGGTTACCAAAGCCTGCTGTCATGCAGTAGGGCATTAAGTGTGTGGTTTTTGGGATGACACAATACCACTTTTACAGATGCCGATACGGCACCTTTAAATTTTGCTGATACAGATACCAATCAGATACTGTCTGTTTTCTATACACAACTAAGCTGGTTAAAAAAAAACACTTTGCTAAACCTAAATCATCAACATCATGCTCAAACTAAAGGGAGAAAGGAAGAAATACATTGCCCAGAACAATACCTCAAAATAACCCTAACTGTTCCCGTGACACGTGCTTCTCGCCTCTCTCTACGGCAGGTCGCCCAAAGTTTAGTGAAGCATCTACGTAATAGTTTAGGCTAACTGGATTATACTTTCAGTGATTCTGGCCAGATCGATGCATCCCTAGTTTTTTTTTAACCTTTTTTACTACTTAGTAAACTTGTTCAATGCAGTATCCCCCCACTTTATCACAAGAATAACCAGAGTGGACTGAAAACACGCTGCAGAATTCTGCTGCATGGACGAACATCCAGCTTGTTTTTGTTGAGGAGCATCAGGGTGCATCGTCCAAGTCTCTGTCCAGGCAGGAAGATGAAAGACAATGTGGAGCTGTGGCACATCCTTTTCCAGTGAGCTCATCCAAACACAGACACAACTCATTCAGTAACCACAGAGGGAGGGAGTGTAGCAGGAGGAGGAGGATGGGGAGAAAGGTTGTTTTTAGATAACAGGGGGATCATCCACTGAAGGGGGGGAGGAGGGGGCAGCAGGGCCGGACATGCAGCACCTGTGTGGTTTTCTTGGCCGTGCTGATGTCCGGTGTAGAGCAGGGATATTTTGTGTTAATAAGTATCTATAAGAAGCAGCCAACCACAGCAATAATTAGTAATGGAGATGCAAATAATACATTTCAATGTGATGTCTAATTCATCACCTGCACTGGAATTCTTGTTTTACTCTGTTCACATGGCCAAATGGACATCAGAAAACTGATGAAAAAGTATGCAGAGCTTTATATAAGTAGTAGTATCACAGTGTAAATATACTCTATTACAAGTAAAAGTGCATTTACATTTTTACTTTACACAAGCATTGCTCATGTTTAGCTATTGTATAACTGTATGATTATATATGTTTTACCATAATGTAGCTTTAACTCTTTTAGTATTACTTTTATTATTCTAGGCTGCCCGACAACATCTGGCAGGAGGGACTTTTGAGGGACTGTTGATGTACATTTTCCCTTTTTTAAATAATATATTATATAAATAAGCATCAACATGCACCTAAAGTACCAAAAGTAAAAGTGCACATTATGCAGAATGGTCTTATTGTTTCATTAACACAATAATACACATTCAAACAAAAATGTGTTTATTGATTATTTTATTTTTATTAATAATCTGGACCTGCAAAGGAACAAGGAGCTACTTTCAGCAAATAAATGTAGTGAAGTAAAACATTGTTTTCCAGAGAAGTAGAACTAAAAATATGCCGGTTCTCAGTGTTTTGTCAATAAAGGAATAATCCTACTAATTACTTATTACTTTCCTGAAACTGCAATGACATTACATGATCATTATTTAAGGGAAATACAAAATAAAATACAGAATTACATCTTGAAGTTACTGTGACTTATCAAATATATATGATAACGGGAGGAAAACGAAATATTTTGTGCATGGTTATGTGTGATAATAGCTGTATGAAGTCAAACTTTAATATATTACACCACTCTGTTTCTGGGAAATTAATACAGTCACAGCATTTTTTTTACACTCCACTCCCTGATAAAAAACAGATAAACAGGAAAATTAAAGTGTCACACAGAAATATTTCAGTAGGCGGATTGATTTGGAGCTTGGAGGTCAACAGGACTAATCGCTGAGCTTCTGACCACCTGGAGAAGACGAAGTAGGTAACCTCTCCTTTTAATAATTTACTATGATGAGGAAACAATCCACGACAATCCGTCCTCCCTCTAGTGAAATCAAGGCCACGGCGCTCTGCCAAGGGAAACACATTTTTGAAAAAAAACCTTGTCTGGCACCTCACCATACCAGCCCATTTAGTTCAGCTACGTTGTTGTGCTGTGATGAGCTACTCTGGCTTTTTTTTGCAGTTAATAAAATTAAATGTAATAAATGAAAAGTTAGGGTTTCATAATGTATTTTTATTTAAAAAAACAAATATTTTATTATTATAGATTATAGATTTTATTATTATTATTGTTATTATAATTATTGTCATTATATTGTTATCATTTTATTTCTATTTTCATCTTATTTCTATCTTATTTTTACTATTATGATTAATTGCATTTTATTTTCCATTTATTGTGGCATACTCTCCTGTTTTTCTGTAATTTTCTAATTGTAAATACCTTTTTGTACAAATAACGTTTATTATTATTATTATTATTATTATTATTATTATTATTTTTATTAGATATTTTTTCTTTTACATTTTACTATTTTCTTTTTATGATTGTTGACTTTAACAGCACTCAGTTTTTTCTTTTCTCTTTCTTCTAATTTTCTTGCTATTCTGAATTTATTTCCTCTAAGTAATATAAAACATTATTCGCAACATTAAAGATAAAGGATAAATGATCTGTTATTGAAGAAAAAAAACAGTTATCAGCTGCTGTTCCAGCCTGTTTGATGGTGTTAGATAAGTTTTATGTAACTTTGGTGCTGGGGAGTTAGATAACCATTTATAAAACGTTGTAATTGTGTTGACAGCACACAGCTCATCACTGTTTATCAAACATGTGACTCCTCCTGAAAGGAAGTCTGGTGTTTGGGGTATTATTACCTCACTGCAGGTGTTTTCACAAAACCTTTCTTTTCAGGTAACCACATGATTCTTTCAAAACAGATCATTAAAAAAGAACTAATGATTACACTCCCGCTGTATTTATATCACGCTGAAACACATTACCTTGAATTCTCCTCAAACACCACTTATTTGAATATTTCTCTTTTTAATACTTTACCTTACTTTACCTTGATGTCATGCTGCACATTGCCACAGTAGTACAATTATTCTGCCACAGATGAATGATGAAAGGTGCTTTTATTGCTCCCACGGTGCAGGCAAAGTGTAATTTTAACCTTTTAACCTCTCCCTTGTGTAGGTTAAACTGCTACACAATCATCAGATCTGTAAACTTTTTTTTTTAGCATAAATTGAACAAAACACCTGTCTTATTCTGTTCCTAAAACCGGGCATGAAATGTAACAATACACAGAGCAACCACTGAATTGGCAAGAAAATCTATTGTACCTATTTGAATCAGCTGATAAACCTAGTAGAAAGTAGAATAAGGCCCTACTCGCCCATAGTTATGGGCTGATAAGTGCTGATAAACACCCATTCAAAAGTCTGACTTTAGTCAAATCAGGGCTTTTATTCTTGGCATGCATCTTATACACAAAAAAACCCTGCAAACTTCTGTAAAAACTCAGAAATCAAAAAGAAGGCTCCAAAAACCTGATAAAAGCTTCATCCTAAATCTCAAAGAATATTGTCATATTCTGAATAACAGTGGGATATTAATGTGCATGTAAACATAGTCATATAGTCACGTGTCTTAAGGTTAGTTCTAACTCATCCGTCATCATCGTGGGGAAAATATGAGATTCCTCATACTGTGTGTGTCCTCAAAAGGTCAAATCAATTATATTTTCCCCCATCAAGAAGCACCTGCAGCCTCTGCTCCCCTCTGATCAACAACACAGGATCCCAGGTTGTTTTCCCCTCAGGAGCATGACAGAGACAGGTATGCATCATCCGTCAGTCAACAGAAGCTGCCGGCAGCATATACAGTCATTCACTGTATACCCTGATGATAATAATCAACATTTCTTATCTGCAAAGAACATGTGAACTGAGAACAATTTAGCAATTGTCCTCTTTCCACATGGATCTTAGACTGTCCCTTGAGGAGGACAGGATGGACTGGTTTGCTCTGTGTTCCCACTTGAAAATGTACTTTAAGAGCTGTTAGTTGCTTTTCTGCAAAGATCTCTAAACAAGACGAAGACTCTACAGCTACACTAGCAGCTCTGGTACATGCTAACATAAGAAACATAATCTCCATTAATGCCAGTGATGCATTCATTCAGTTTGTAATGTGGAAGAATCATGGACGCCTCAAAGATGTGTTGTATAATATTGCTCAGAGTGTTTAAACAACACGTTAATAGCTGTTTCCAGTATTTGCATAAAAACAAAGACCAAAGAAAACAGATTAGTTGAGCCATGAAATATGCACCAAAATGTTTTGCCAACTTTCTGAGTTGTTGTTTTGACTTAAGAGGGCATTAATGGGAATTTTTTCCAATCAGGAACTAATTTTTGCAATTATTCCAACACCACAGGAATGGAACTCAAATGCCTTATCTTGCAGTGTCTATTGTTGTGTAGAACAAACAGTCTCCTCTACGTTTTCAGAACCTCCAGTGACTCGACTCAAACACATAACTTGGAGCCTGACCAGATGGATTTGCAATCTCATTGTCCCAAGATTATCACGTGATCTTGTGATATCGCAAGGATCCAAGATTCATCCTCTGAGTACCTGGGGGACCTGTACAAAGTTTGGAAAAACAACCAAACAGCCAAATGATAACTGTTAACTTACATTCTGGAGATCCAAAACATTTGGAGGGTTGTGTGTATGAAAGGCAGTATGATTTTATACTGTAAGTGAAAGGTGTTTTTACTCACTGAACAACCTTAAAGCTACTAAAATGTCTATTTTTCACTTTTTCTTTTTACCAGTCTCGGATAATGTGTTAGATCTGTTGTTGCTATCTTACCATCTTATGTAAAGTTCTTTGAATGACTCTGCATGAAAAGGAGCTGCACAAATACTGCTGCCATGCCTTTTCTTGCTGCATGCTGGGCTCACACACTCAGAGGCTTTTTAAATAGGACGATGCCAGCAGTCAGAGCAGACCACGTGAGAGTAACAGAACAGGGACACACTGGGAATTGTCAGGTTGGGTTTAAAATTGTAAGTCATGCACAGCCACCGCAGTGGCTCAGAGGTTGTTTTTTTTATAGAAGAACAAGGTCTGTCTCTTTCTAAGAAAGATAGAAAGAGGGGCTTGTGGAGAGGCAAAGAAAAAAGGGGGAGTGTGGGTGGTAGAAAGGGAGAAGGAGCTAAATAGGACACAAGGAAGTGAATTGAGGAAAGAGGTGAAGTAAAGTAAAGGAGGAGGGAGGAAGAAAAGAGCAGAAGCAGGATTTTAGGGAGGCTGAGAGGGGAGAGAGACCTGAAGGGAAACGGTAGTCCGGTTCTATTTTGGATGAGACCTGGTGTGATCTCGAGTCGGTTCCAGCCTGCACCAGTCATCCCCGGTTAATCACCATCCGTCTGGATACTGGCACCCAGAAAGGCCCGGAAGCAATCTGTGCCGGTCCGCTGATCCATCCACCCACAACTCCCCATCTCCCCCCCCCCTTTTTAAAAAAGTCTGGGCAGCCTGTACCAACAAACCAACCCTCCGGGATGAGTCCCCCATGTCAGAAATCTATTTCCACCTCATGTCAAGTTCTACATCCTGTGGCGTCTCCTCCGGCGTCGACTCGCCTTAACATCACAAGGCTGCGCTGTGCTGTGACTCGGCAGAATCCCCTTATTTAAACCGATCTATATCTGTATTTACAGCAGAGTTAAGCATTAAACGCACATGAAGGGTCAGCTCAGGAATGCCTTTTGTGCTCCTGTTGATCAGGTGTGTTGTAATCCGGCGCTATCAACACTCTTGGCATTTGTTATCAGCAGAGTTTAAAGCCAAAGTCAACTCCTTTTGTGTGTTAAATTCCTCACAGTGCAGCATGCACTCGTCATGATTGCATCATTACAGTACAAAGATCCTCCAGACAAAGAGAGGGGGTGAAAGACAAAGTCACGTACCATTTCGTTTTTATTTTCAAAAGGCATGTAAAATATGATGGGGCATTCATGGATGGATTACAGTTTGTGGGTTATTATTGTCATTTTGAGGTTGAGATGAGGGATTACAGGAACGTGAGGCATCGAGGAGTGTGGTACAGATTGAAGGGGGCGCAAGTGTTTATATTACACTCTGTGAAAATAGGGTTCTGCTCATTCCCTGACCTAGATTTAGCAAGACGAAAAATCTGACGTTACATTATACGGACAGGATTCTCACGTGGCTCCTCGTTCCACACGGTAAAGCAAAGTAAAGACACACTTTGCTCAAATATTTACAATCGGATTCAAACAGAGAGCTGGTGGAGATTTTATGATTGCTAGTGTTTTTCCAAAGATATTCTCTTTTTTTCCCTGTTGTCTTTCCTGTGGAAGTTCATTTTTTTTCAATGCCTTAATGCGCATTAATTCATTTAAACAGTTTTCCTGGCACGTGCAAGATGATATCTGCAACATCTCACGTTTTGACACAAGCTTTTAACGAAAAGCACTCACAGACGGGCTGGCCAAGACAAATACAGTGACTCTATTTCTAGATCACGTGCACGTGTGGACACTGATGTCATCCTTACTGCGTTTCTCCAAAGCCATCCTTGGCCCCCTCACACGCTTTCTTCTCCCTGATTGGCCACTTATAATCAACTCCTGCTCCTTGTTAAGTCATGTATGTCTCCCAACACCACCTGTTGCCTCAGTAACAGATTGTTTTACAGGACGATGCTGGCGGAGCGATCCTGCAGGCGGTCTCGTTGTTGTGCACAGATAGAATTTGTTCCATGTGTGGATGGCTGTGGCGTGGCTGCGGCTGCGGGGACGAATCATTAGTGTCAGTGTAAACAGGGAGGGTGTGGGCCCGGTCCGCCCAGCTCATGCTTCTACTCAGGCTAATAGATACTGAAGGCTCTGGAGGAAAATGAAGGAGAATTCATTATGGATTAACTAATGCAAGAATTCCAGCTGATTCTGCACGCTGGACACCCTTAATCCAAAAATAACACATCAGCGCTATCGAGGTTCCCTGTTGGGTCCAAATTCAACAACTGTTTTCATCAAGAATCAAGCAGTTATTAAGGAAACAGTAGAACTTTCACATTCTGCATTCCTGTTTTTTTGTTCATGTGAAACGTCATCTTTTGTCTGTTGCCAAAACCGGTTCAAATTCCCTCAAGTTTTCTTGCAACATATCCAACTAAAACTTTTTGTGCTGTATTCAACATGTGACTGCAACACATTGTCAACATGTGATTACCGCTTACCTCACATCACTGTTTTAAACATCACAAATGCTGTTTAAAACATGTTGTAAATCATGGGTCTCAAACTCGCGGCCCGCGGGCCAATTGCGGCCCTCGTGATAATATTTTGTGGCCCCCACCTTGATATAAAAACTTTAATTTGAGTTTTATATGAATGGCACTGTTGTGTGTGGAAGGTCCCTTTAATTACTTTTTTTGGTAATTTTGTGTCTTTTTTAAATATTTTTTTGTCTTTATTAATAATTTTGTTTCTTTCTTTAATAAGTTTGTGTCTTTTTTGGTAATTCTGTAATTTTTTGTTAATTTTGTGTCTTTTTTTGTTAATTTTGTGTCTTTTTTAAAATAATTTTATGTCTTTTTTTGGTAATTCTGTGTAATGTTTGGTAATTTTGTGTCTTTTTTGTCATTTTGTGTGTTTTTTAAGTAATTTAGTGTTTTTTCAGTCATTTGTGTTTTTCTGTAATTTTGTGTCTTTTTTTAGGTCATTTTGTGTCTATTTTTGGTTATTTTGTGTCTTTTTTAGTAATGTTGTGTCTTTTTTTTTGTCATTTTTGTCTTTTTTTTGTCATTTTGTGTCTTTTTTTGGTGATTTTGATACTGCCTCCAGCGGCCCCCAGGTATTTGAGTTTGAGACCCCTGTTGTAAATGCTGTAAACTGGTTAGCTTTTGGGGAAAAGAACAGGCTTAGGCTGACAAAACTCTAATTCCACACATAAGACTGACACAAACACTGGCCTTGTGATTGAAAGGCTGTGGGTTTATCTTGTTGGCTATCCTGCCCAGCCAACAAGCAGCCAACCAGTGTGGTCTTTTACATTACTTTGTTGTTACTGAACAAAATTTTGAGGCATAACTACAAATTCCAGTCCATAATGTTTTGTAGGAAATTATCCAAACCTTTTTAAGGCTGCTGTCCGTGGATCACAGAAAATCAAACCATAACAGGCCAGAGAATAAATTAACGTGCACATAAAATAGATTCAATATTGAAATTCATCAGTTCAAAAAATAATTTAACAAATTCACAAAGTGGTGATATGCCGGCATGAAGGCATATCTTACTTTAGACTTGTCTAAACAGAATAAGTTGTCAGAACCAATGATTGTTTTATTTTTATGTATGACTTTATTTTATGTAAGACACGGTCCAACAATGACTTAACAAAATGTTTAAACAAAAATTAAAATGAATGGTCACATTTAAATTGAAAGCCTAATTGTGTTGTCAATTTGGGGACACTCAATAATCATAACACTATAGTATTAAAGTTCAGTGCTGACATAATAATCATGTCCTGATGAAAACGCCCATGATGCATGCATGCATAAATGTACAGTACCTGCAATTGAGAAAAGTCCACATTAGATAACTGTATTTGCAACAAATGGAAGTTGTTCATTTGCATTTTTGAGGAAAAACATTATGTAACAGGATTGACATGTTTCTATGTACATTTTGATGGATGTGTTTCAGTAGAGTTTACCTTTAATTTAACAGGTCACATGTTTTTCCACGTCCTCCGCTTTTCTTGCAATGATAATCTGTGAAACAACACTCAGCATGATGTAAATGAGTCAGGAGTGAATGTGACCTGACAGGCATTTTATCAAACAGACAGCAGTGTCGAGTCTCCTGGTGTGGATCTTTTCATTATACTGACATCCATCCCTCTGAGTCAAATACACAAGTACACACATGCTTCACTGTGTGTGTTTGTGTTCTTGCGTTTGTCGTCACGCAGCAAAGCAATGTGCCTCCTCGCCTGCATGTGTAACTAATGTAGCTAATGTCAGTGTAGAAAACAAGTGCAGAGAGCCTGAAGCTGGAAAACCCAAGAACCGCACTCTGAAATTAACACGAGGGGACGTCCAGTGGAGTCGTGTTAGCCATGTTAGCGATTAAGCTGGTGCCAGTGGGTGATGAAGGCCCATTTATGGGAGCATATGAAACGTGACTGGCAGAGAGCAGCAGCTCTGGGAGCGCAGAGACAGACAGAGGGGGCAGGAAGGTCAACTGAGAGCCTGGAGAAATCAGAGGGGAAAAGATAGAGAAGAAAAAGAGAGGAGATGCAGCAGAAAGACAGAGCGAGAAAAAGAGAGAAAATACCTAGAAAATAAGAGCAAGTTTACAATAAATCCCCATACAACCAGATTCTATACTGGACAATGGAAAATTCCTACATACTCCACTCCTGCCACAATCCTTAAACCCCTGTTAATATATACACTCACTAACTTAATTATGTACACCAACTGGTTGTTTACAGAGAATGATCCTAAAAAGAGAAAATATCCAGTGAGCCTTGATGCCAAAGGTCAGAGGAGAATGACCAGCCTGGATGATAGAAAGGCAACAGCAACTCAAATAACCACTCGTTGTCTGCAAAAGACCATCTCTGAATGCACAACACGTCCAACCTTGAAGCAGATAGGCTACAGCAGCCCAACAACAGGAAACTTTCCAAAACTGGAAAATTGAAGGTGTTGTTGGAGTAAACAACCTGAAAGCATCCAGCAGGATAACTCAATAGCTCAATAGCTCAAATCATTTCAAACTGTTTTCTTGAACAGGACAATGAGTTCACTGTACTCCACTGGCCTCCATAGTCACCAGATCTCAATCCAATATAGTTCCTTTGGGATGTGGTGGAACAGGAGATTCTCATCATGGATGTGCAGCCGACAAATTTGCAGCATATGCACAATGCTATCATGTCAATATGGACCAAAATCTCTGAGGAATGTTTCCAGCACCTTGTTGGATCTATGCCACTGAGAATTAAGGCAGTTCTTAAGGCAAGGTGTACCTAATGTAGTGGCTGGTGAGTGTAAATTTATTTAGAAACCTTTATGAGAAATAAGAAATCTACATATATTCATTGTGGATATTTCCCACCACACTATAGCTACATTTTATTATCAAAAGCCTTTTGAAATGATGTAAAAAAAACAATGTTTTAGAAATATGAATTCAAACTTCTCTGGATAGATTTCTCCTGCTGACTGTAGCTGCTGTCTCACACAGTCAGGCCCTGGGAGACAAGACGACACCGTTTGATTGTGTAACTGCAAATCTAACATTTCAGGAAGTCATTCTGTCAGCCATTTCCTCCAGCTTCCCCAGATTACAGGGCCATGAGTGCGCTCGTGGCCCGGCGCCACACTTCACAACCACATTAGCCTTTCGTCACCTCTGAGACATTCACCCAGGTGTTTCTCCGCGGCCACTGTCATGGTTTTATAGTGGCTCCCACTGACAAGAGGGCGGGCCGGCTCTATGCGAGGGGTGTAATTATGGCTGTGGTTTTGGCAGCTGATGGCATTGCTGTCATTGTCTGTCTACAGTGACGCACAGAGAGAAGGAGAGAGAGAGGAGAAAGAGAGAGAGAGAGAGAGAGAGAGAGAGAGAGAGAGAGAGAGAGAGAGGGGAGGGTGATAATAGAGATTCACTGTCTGCCAGAGTGAAGAGGGGAGGTGAAAAACAAATGGATGTTTGAGATGACAACGAACAACAACAGAATTCCAGTAATGTATAGGAACAGATGTTTGTAATTTGGTATAGGAACAGATATGTGTGTGTGTGTGTGTGTGTGTGTGTGTGTGTGTGTGTGAGAGAGAGAGAGAGAGAGAGAGAGAAAGAGAGAGACAGAGAGAGAGACAGACAGACAGACAGACAGACAGAGACAGAGAGAGATCTCACCTGGTCTTTACTGCAGAGTGTTGGAGATATCAGCTGTAGAGATGTCTGCCTTCTCTCAAATATAATTTTTAAAAAAGCATCTGAAAACGCTCAACAGCAGTATCTCTTTCTTGAAATAACTGTTGAAAACAAACTACATGAAACCGCTCACAAAAAGGTCTGTGTATCTTGGGCAACCAGCTCATGAGTTATGGAAAGAGATATTGCTGTTAAATTTTTCAAATTATTTATTTATTATTTATCTTTATTTTAAATTAATTGTATACATATATATATATATATATATATATATATATATATATATATATATATATATATATATATATATATATATATATATATATATATATATATATACACAGGTGCTGGTCATATAATTAGAATATCATGAAAAAGTTGATTTATTTCAGTAATTCCATTCAAAAAGTGAAACTTGTATACTGTATACATTCATTCCACACAGACTGGTATATTTCAAGTGTTTATTTCCTTTAATTTTGATTACTATAACTGAAACTAATGAAAATCCCAAATTCAGTATCTCAGAAAATTAGAATATTACTTAAGACCAATACAAAAAAGGATATTCAGAAATGTTGGCCAACTGAAAAGTATGAAAATGAAAAGTATGAGCATGTACAGCACTCAATACTTAGTTGGGGCTCCTTTTGCCTGAATTACTGCAGCAATGCAGCGTGGCATGGAGTGGATCAGTCTGTGGCACGTCTCAGGTGTTATGAGAGCCCAGGTTGCTCTGATAGTGGCCTTCAGCTCTTCTGCATTGTTGGGTCTGGCGTATCGCATCTTCCTCTTCACAATACCTCATAGATTTTCTATGGGGTTAAGGTCAGGTGAGTTTGCTGGCCAATTAAGAACAGGGATACCATGGTCCTTAAATCAGCTACTGGTAGCTTTGGCACTGTGTGCAGGTGCCAAGTCCTGTTGGAAAATGAAATCTGCATCTCCATAAAGTTGGTCAGCAGCAGGAAGCATGAAGTGCTCTAAAACTTCCTGGTAGACAGCTGCGTTGGACCTCAGAAAACACAGTGGACTAACAGCAGCAGATGACATGGCACCCCAAACCATCACTGACTGTGGAAACTTTACACTGGACCTCAAGCAACATGGATTCTGGGCCTCTCCTCTCTTCCTCCAGACTCTGGGACCTTGATTTCCAAAGGAAATGCAAAATTTACTTTCATCAGAGAACATAACTTTGGACCACTCAGCAGCAGTCCAGTCCTTTTTGTCTTTAGCCCAGGCGAGACGCTTCTGACGCTGTCTCTTGTTCAAGAGTGGCTCGACACAAGGGATGTGACAGCTGAAACCATGTCTTCATACGTCTGTCTGGTGGTTCTTGAAGCACTGACTCCAGCTGCAGTCCACTCTTTGTGAATCTCCCCCACATTTTTGAATGGGTTTTGCTTCCCAATCCTCTCCAGGGTGCGGTTATCCCTATTGCTGGTACACTTTTTTCTACCACATCTTTTCCTTCCCTTCGCCTCTCTATTAATGTGCTTGGACACAGAGCTGTGAACAGCCAGCATCTTTAGCAATCACCTTTTGTGTCTTTCTCTCCTTGTGCAAGGTGTCAATGGTCGTCTTTTGGACAACTGTCCAGTCAGCAGTCTTCCCCATGATTGTGTAGCCTACAGAACTAGACTGAGAGACCATTTAAAGGCCTTTGCAGGTGTTTTGAGTTGATTTTCTGATTAGAGTGTGGCACCAGGGGTCTTCAATATTGAACCTTTTCACAATATTCTAATTTTCTGAGATACTGAATTCGGGATTTTCATTAGTTTCAGTTATAATAATCAAAATTAAAAGAAATAAACACTTGAAATATACCAGTCTGTGTGGAATGAATGTATACAGTATACAAGTTTTACTTTTTTTAATGGAATTACTGAAATAAATCAACTTTTTCATGATATTCTAATTATATGACCAGCACCTGTATATATATTATAAATATAATTATTTTGTAGTTGACATATTTATTTATTTAGTTCATATCTATTATTCATGTATGTTTTTTAATCTATTGTCTCTTTGAGCAGCATTTAGTTCCATTATAGTTGAAGGCAGACATCTCGATGACCGAAATCTCCAGCACTCAATCTAGTTGAGGGAAGAGAAAAAACATGTTTTTTTTTTTTTTTTCTAGAACTGTCCGTTTAAGGTGAGGGAGAAGTCAAGCCCTACAGTAGAAAGATAGTAGAATATGAGGGGATGGACTGAGGAACAGATTGCTTTACAAAACTGACTCAAAACTGTCAATTAGTTCGGAATTAAAGCTTCCACAAAACAGTATTTGTCACCACGAAGTTCGACAGAAAACTCTGTAATGTGATTGTAGAGAAGTATAAATCGATCATACTGAGAGGCTTCTATTATAATTCCTCCTGCAAACATTATCTCAGGATATTTAAAAGAGTTTGATGCAGGGTACAACAGGGTACCTGCTTATAGTTCGCAGGAAAGGGAAATTGTGAACCTGTCAAGCTTTTGAAATGTCCCAGCTTTCCAAGACACAATAACTGCTGATTCCTGGCAGTAAGCCCAGGTGTACGTCTTCTGCTCCAGTTTCCAAGAAAGGTCGGTGAAGTTGTGGTGAAATCAGGAATATGATGTGTGGGTGTTTATATTTCATTTTTGGCAAGAAATAAGACGTCATCTGACCCCGTGTCTTCTCCTCCTTCATGGTTTTGTCATGTGATATCTTGCATTCTTGTCTCTTAAATCAGATTTTCACCTTCGGAAATATCCTTAATTACTTGGAAAAACATTTTGGGATCGGTGACAGCTTTAAAACATGTCCAACAATTTTAAAGCTAAACAGTTTCCATGAAGTACACACATAAATTACATCCAAACACCCAAATTTAAGACAATGTGTATATATGGCCTTGGGATTTAATGGAAATACCAAGAATACTTCTACTATCTCTTTTTTCTGGTGGTTTTGTTTAAAATAATTTAATACATACAACTGATAATTAAGATTTTACCATTTGTTTTTCTCTTCTGAATAAATTTGACTAACCTGATTGACTGACTCTTCAGGTTTCTTATCCTTTGCTCAGTAAAATATAATCAGAACGGATGAAACTGATGGCTATAGCAACAAAAATGAAATAATAAAGCTATATTAAACCATAGTTTTCCCTGAAGTCTACATAATTTTCATTTGCAAAAACAGATATCTCTGTTTTGATTTATTATCCTAAATCATGTTTCATTGGGTGGGATGAAGGGTAGATCAATTAATCAGCTGGGTTGTTTTCATAAGACATTTTAAAAAAAAAGTCTAAATCATGTTTTATGATAGCCTGGCTAACACCAGACTAATCTCAAATGAGATTTAGTCTGGAAACCAGCCGTTCATTTCTCCGTAGAGGAGGTGTGGTTTACGATCCTCCGGAGCCGTTTATTGGGACCTTAGAATGTCTATCAAAAGCGTCTGTAGGTAGCTCTTAGCCAATCGTATCAGTTATACCAGTTGACGTATGTAGAGCAACAGAAATGGATGTTTGTTGTGTGTGTGTCTGTGAGAGAGTGTTGCTTGCTGCGTTGCTTCTCCAGTTCTCGCTTCCTGCCAGATTATTTATTTTCACGCTTTATTCCCCCTCATGTCATTCAGCCACACACAACCACTGATTTTATGGGCAATAAACAAGCTGCTGCGGGTCTCTCGCCGGCTCCGCTGTCCCCCGGCTCGTAGCCAGTATCAAATCACCGGCGCTACCATAACGCCGGTGATTAGCGCCGCTAGCGGCTAATAGCCCCGCTACCGTAACGCCGGTGATCTGGCTACGAGCCGGGGGACAGCGGAGCCGCTGAGAGACCTTTCGCCTTTCAACTTTCGCTCTAAACTATCTAAAACACCATCTACAGCTAAAGAGAGTTTCACGTCTGCAGCAGCCATGTTGGATCCGTAAGAAAACTACAAGCTTCCAAGTGCCGAGTAGTATGCGTCATCGTCTTGCCGTCCCTCCCCGCTCTGTGATTGGATCCCTAAAACAGGGCTAAGAAACGGCCCTGGTTGCCAGACTGGATGGAGGTTTCGAAATGAAATTCGAGCGTGCAAGTTTTATGATGCAATCACAGGAAAATCATTCGAAATGTTGTTGGTTTATTCATATTGGATATGACTTTCCATTAGACACAAGATCCAAGCAATGAGCTCACACAAACACACCTTTTAAAATAATCACAATCACAAATATAAGACTTAAACTTTCAGTTGCTCATTCCAGTATCAAGGTGAAACATCTTGTCAGCTTTATTTTTTTTATTTTACCATATAAAGACATTTTAAAACACAGTTTTCCTCGAAGTATTCTTAATTCAGGAAGATCTTTTTATCAATAGAAGCATGAGAAATAATTACATCTGAAGAGTTAATTTGCAAGAACAGATATCTGTTTTCATTTATTTTCCTAAATCGTGTTTATTGGTTCAGTCTAGGGTAGATCAATCAAACAGGACACCTCCATTTTTTAAAGTCTGCTAAATCATGTTTACATTTAAAAATCCTTCAATTAGGCTGCAAGTATATGAAAGACAAGCATGAATCCTGAGGCCTTTAAACATAAAGTCACACACATAAAACATAAAAGTCATGTTCCAGCTAAACATCCCAGCATGCACACGGTGCAAGAAGACCTGACTCTTGATCTTTCTTTGGCCAAAAGTTTCTGTTTTAAATTCCAGCTGAGTCACCCGAGCATCTGCTCCTCCATCTGATTCATGCATTAATAATGAAGGCAGGAGAGCGGCTCCTCGCTGAATGCCAAAGGCCTGATGGTGGAATGCGTCCCAGCTGAATCACGTCTCCTGACAGATGTCACCTTCTGACAAACAGAAATCTGTCAGCAGGACGTTTTACATATCAGATGGCATATACAGAGACATTCTGCTCTACAATGCAGAGAGAAGAGAGGAGAGTTTCTTTTTTATTGTGTCTCAAAGTGAAGATAAACATTTCTGCTGTGCCTGTCTGAAGTTTTTTAGTGCGGTTAGAATATTTTCTCGTTTTCTTTTGAAGTAATTGATATATTTGCATTGCCGGAAAAGTGCATCTACATTTCTGCATACAAAAAAGAAAGTTAAAAAAATGAAAGGCACTAGTGCAGTGCACTGGTACATTTACTCAAATACTTGTACTTTTCTTGAGTAACTTTACACTTCTACTTCATTACATTTTGAGGGAAATATTGTACTTTTTACTCCACTACATTTATCTAACAGCTTTAGTTACTTTTCAAGTCCAGATTGAACGAAAAAAATATGATCAATTTAAAATAATTAAACGTTTATAAATGAAACTATATTAAAGTATATTAAGTAGTTAAAATGAGCTCTACCTTGACAACAGTAAAATGCTGCTTGAGTGAGTCCATTCTGCAAAACGAGTACTTTTACTTCTGATACTTTAAGTACATTTTGATGCTGATACTTTTGTATTTAAGTTAGTTTTGAATGCAGGACTTTTACTTGTAGTGGAGTAATTTCACAGTGTGGTATTGGTACTTTTACTTAAGTAAGGGATTTGAATACTTCTTCCACCACTGGTTAAATGAGGGAAACTATTAATCGACAGTTGAGGGCTGCTTTGCAAATAGTATCTCTGTACTCTCGTTGAAATAAAAGCTGTGATCAATAGCTTCAAGTTCAACAAGAATCTTAATGACAAGTAGCCTGGGATATTTGGAGGCTGAACTCTGTCTGCGATAGTTTTGTGATTTCTAAAATATCTGAGAAAGACTGATGTCTCCAAATGTGGATCAATAAAGCTAAGACTATCTGCAGACATCATGGCCTATATATTTTTGTTTCTTTTGTTGTTTTCCAGGTCTGCTGCGACTCTTAGTTCTTTTAAATCAACATTGAAATGTTTCTCCTTATCTCTGCCTTTGATTAAATAAATAATCACTATTTTCTAAACTGCACTGTGACTCTTATGGTTGTTATTGTTACCTATTTATTTCTATTTAGCCTGTTCTTATTTCCATTCTTGTGGCTCTTTAACTACTATTCTTGATTGCACTTAAATGTCCTTTTGAGCACTTTTAATTGTCTTGTTGCTGATTGTCTTTTTTTGTTGTTGATGAAAATAAACCCTACCAATGATTTCTGGCAGACCAACTTATGGCCGAGGTACTATTATACTTCTATAAAAAGTAGCTACTTTATATAACATGAGAATGATTTTTCATATAACGACATAATGTGTGTATTTTTACAGTATGAGTGCATTTTGTCCTACTTCTGGGAGAACCGGGTGTTTTTTTTACTATTTGGGTCTTGTGATAAGGTAAATCAGCCAACACCAACTTTGCCTTCTCTTCAACCTCTTCACCCCTCCTATCGCCCACCCAGGGAGGCCGGAGCTCTCACGGCCTTAGTCCCACTGCAGTGCAGCTGACAGGTAAAGCGCACGCACGCACACACACACACACACACACACACACACACACACACACACACACACACACACACACACACAAGCCATTATCACACTTCTACATGTTCTTTCTCACACACACACGGTCAAAAGTATCTATCCTTCACACACACACTCCCACGTAGATCCGAACCCTCTGTGCCGACCCCCGCCTCGCCCTGAGAAATGTGCCATATCGATGCTGAGAAGCAGGTCAAGCATTCTGTAAGTGCAGCAAAGTGAGATAATTGCAACAGAGACTGCTCTCGGCTTACTAGTAAAACACCCCCAACCCCCCAAAATCACCCTCCCCCTCTTATTAGACGCAACGTGCAAAACAACCTGCCTCAACAAAGGGAGCGGCCTCTGGCGTAAAAAGGCCGAGTGGCGGCGGTGGCAAACTGATGGTTTTTCGGATGGACAGATCATAAAATGCTAAGCGACAGAGCGATTAGTGAGCCCGGCTAACGAGCTGCCTGATTGGTCTGATTTCTACCTCCTTCCCCTTGATGTGGATTCGTGTGATGTTCGACGGGTATTAGGTCGCAGAGCTGGTTGTAAAAAAAAACAACGGCTCTTAAAAGTTACTCCCTGACTCAACTGGTACCTCGTCCTCTGACTGAGCCTCTTTGAAGGGATGAAGGAGTCAAGGGTGCAAGGAAGTGTGACCAAGTGCATGTGTGAGCAACTACAATTGATCGGGCACATGTGAATGTATGTGCAGGTGGTTGTGAGAAAGCAGCTGAGGTGGCCGAGGGCACAGAGGGTTCATGGGCAGTGTCCCTGACTTTGGGTTGTTTTTAATGAGGGCTTGTTGAAGCTACTGGCCTGCTGCCCTAGTTTAAGGCAGGACGTATGCCACAGACTTTGACGTACTCAATAAGCCTTTTAAACTGTAAAACAGTCCAATACAACAGTCCTGAAATACATACCTGTTTGAGAGAACATTTCACAATTAATTTGCATGTGTGTAAATAAGTCCACCCGATTCAAATGTTATCAGATGATTAAATGTGTTAAATCTGCTCCTGCTTGCAGGTCGAGAAGGTTGTTATCAGCCCATTAAATGTTCGCTTACTGAAAAAAAAGGATTACATTTAGTTAAAAGGCTGCAGTTTCTTTGCGATAACACTTCAAAACCACTTTTCTAAGGTGAGGGCCAAAAACGTCCTAGTTAGGTGTTATAAAAGATAATTTAAAAAGTAAATAAATACATGTAGATACCGGAGGGTAAGGAGTTACAAGGAAGATATGAGCACCATAAGTTACATAGTTACGTTGATATACAGATGTTAAGTGATGTTTTTCCAAATAACTTTTGTGTCTTCACACAGGACATGAACCCTATTTTTTTGTTTGTTTGACCCATCCACCTCACCTCCCACTCGCCCTAAGGGCGATTTTTTTATGCTATTATAATTTTTCTGGTTTCCCCCTTTACTTTTATGCTCCCTAACATCAGTTCTGCCTTTTGCATCGTTTATAATTACTACGGCCACTATAAGGCCGCACCAAACAACACGATATTATAGCTGCCTATTAAATGGGCTGATAACGACCTACTGGCCTACGAGCAGGTGGAGCAGGTTCCTACTCACCCGTACTTTTGGGCTGATAACAGCTGATAATGTCTGCAGATCTCCAGAGCAGCTTCAGAGCGTCATTGTCTATGGATCTCCACTGGCAGGATGAACATCATTCTTTCAGCAGAAACTGAACGATGTCCACAGACTCACTGACTGTGATACAGGGGTTTCCCTTTAATATCAGCTGTCTGGAGTGAAATTTGTGGTATTTTTTAATTTACACTATATGGTTAAAGCATGATGCGATACATTGGCTCGTGGTTAAGAAACTGGACACTGAACTATAAATTGAGACCTATACAGAAGGTGTCTGTCGCTGGACTCATATTCACCCCTTGTATTTACCATAAATCTGGTTCGGGGGACAAGGGCCAAGGACTGCTATAAGAGAACTGGCCTATTCAAACTAGGACACAGAGTTGTGAAAAGGCTTTAAAAACTGAATATTTTCAGTAAAGTAGGGAGGTAAATAGTATTTATTGCAGGACTACTGCACTGCAATGCATTAAATCAGATAGAATGTCCTATTTTTTCTTGCCCCTCAGATTGTTTTTGTGGTTCCAGAGCCTAAATAAAAAAAGAAAACGTATTGCATTTACATGTAGAAAAAGAAAGACAAAGTGTGTTGGGACATGGTTCAGTACATTAGAGAGACTCAGACCTAAAAAGGATGTTGACAAAAAGCCCCCAAGGCTTAAAAAATCACTCTGATGCTGTCAATGGAAAATCTGTAACTGATGTATATAATGGGTCCATTTTGAGCATATTGTGAACAAACATGAAATATCCCCCAACCCCCTAACATCAACATCATTGTGCACCATGTGTGTTAATGTGGCCAGTTCACATAAAAAAGAGCAGTCCTGTGTGTCTGTTAGTGTCAGCTGACCTGGATAATTATAACCACGACTCGGATATCCACATACCAGATTGGCAGATATCCGCCAATCAAACACAAAAGTTGACTTCAGAGATGAAAAACAGAAAAGATCATGTGAAACGTGTATGGAATTAAATGGATTAGATAGAAAGCCAGATGTTGAACTGTTTTTTAAGCAATACTTTCACCTTTGTGATTCTTCTTTGTTTGATTTCAGGTCTTTCTTTGACCAAACAAAGAGATTGGGGGATTGTACACAAAGCGACTGTCATTTGCCATCGCCCCTGCTCTCTTAATGCTGTGACCAAGTGGCCTGCGGAGGCGAGAAGGGGGGTCGACCATTTAAAGCCAATCCATGAGTCTCCTGGGCCTCGCATGTCTCCTGACCTTTTTTTCTTCAGACAGTCAGGACGTAACCTCAAAAGAGAGGAAAAGGTTGTTACCAGAGCAGAGCGAGTGGGTCAATGGGGCTTCTTCAAAGATTCAAAGACAGATAAAAGGTTCCTCAAATGGAAAAAAAATCCATGATGGAAGAAAGTCTATATGTTAAAGGTTTTCTGAACATCAAAGTTAATTACCTCATTTTTAAAATGGTATTTTAATGCACCTCATATGAAGATATTTGACTTCTAGGGCTGTCAATCTAATAAAATCAATATGCTACCACTTTGTGACCCGCAGGAGGGAAACAAAGGACTTGGAAGGAGGCTGTTTTTGAGGTATACACACAAATAGACGGCTTCCTATACACATCATCTCCTGTCACAAGAGATGACCCACAATAAGCGATTCAGGAGATATCCGGATAATAACAATGAAGCGGATGGATGGAAGCCTGTGTGAGACATCAGGAGGGAGCTAACGAGACTGCGCGGCTTAATTAAGTGCATCATTAATGAGTAAATGACTTGATAAGGGTTTTTTTTGGGGGGGGGGGGTTATTGTTCCTACAGAAGCATGAGGGAAATCACCCGAGGATGGGAAGTGACCCATATTTGGGAAGACGGGGGGCGACCCCCATTCCCCTAACCGACACCCCCACATCCCCCCCTGGGCTGCCTGCTGATTGGTTCATTACCCATCGTAAATACATCTACTACCCCCAACTCAATACACACACACACACACACACACACACACACACATATACACGCCCTGCCCCTCGTCCATGTGGATTATTCAGCCCCGCTGAAGACCGATGGCCAGATTCCTTCAGATTCATACATAACTCCACTCTCTCCATCTGCTGGAATTCAGACCGGACGATGAAGAAAATATTCTATCTTTTGACAGAAAATTTCCAAAATCTATTAGCATTTCATCAATTATTAATCTAAGACAAGTTTTACATTAATTAGATTTGTTTTACATGTCATCTAAATTGCCACCATAAACAGAAAGACAATAATACAGAGGACCATCTCTCTGTAACAACCTACAACTTACGATCAACATTATTGTTATTCAAAAAATACTTGAATTAGCAACAATTTATAACTCTAGCATCTCTCAGTAAAGCATCTCAACTTTAAGCATGACCTTTATGCAAATTGTACATTTCTATTAATTTTGTATTACTGAGATTTTCTGTAATATTTGTTTATTGTTTATATATCTTTATATTTATCATTATTAGTAGTAGTAGCAGCAGCAGTAGCATTTTTTAAAACACACTATGTAACATACACAATTTTATGAAAATGCATGACTGAACATGAATAATTCAATGTTTCTATCTTACCAATTAATTATCTGCAGCTTTTAACACTCAATTACACAAATTTACCAACTGATGAAGTCAGAGAGCAGGGTTTTTCGGGTTAATAGTTTTATTTGAGTTTGTTTTTTAATTTCGAATTTCAGTTTCTTGATAAGCTTGATCTCACATTTTGACTTACATTAAACAAATCCAGTAACCAGATATCAACAGAGAGCATGCTGCTCTTCTTTGTTGTGTTTTAATGTTATTGGTAACATTGTCTGTGTTGTATAAAGTGGTGTTATTTTCCTATATAAGAAAGAGGCTATGTCAGGTCCATTTGAAGTGTTAAACATCCCTGGGCCAATGTGTTAACTGATCTGGGATGTTTTCTTGCCTCCTATTAGCAGACAGGTATATTTTATACCTGCAGGCGTTTTGACACCCTGCACCAAGGCGCTCTACTTTCACTTCCCATCAACGCCAGGAGCCGAAATCATTTGGACACTTGTGCAGAGATGGGAGTTGTACTGTTAAAACACATGTATCTCAAGTTGTTCTTTGGGGCTGCATCCTGCCAGCTCCCAGTGGAAAGACCTCCCGTGATGCGCTGCACTTTCAATCCCCCCCTCGGGGAGGTTTTGGATGAACGCTCTCTGAAGGTTAAAGTTTCGACCGTGTTGCATACTAGATGATTTTACCTTTACCATCTGATGCCTCTGCCCCTCTGCTCTCCTTTGGCTGTCACTTCCAGTTATTGCTGCGTGGCTGGGCGGCTGGCCGTTGTCCTCAGGCGGCGGTGCTGCTGCAGCGCTCAGATGGAAGACGTGCTGCTGTTAGGAGCCTTGTTATTGGTTCAGATGAAAACAAAAGAATAGATCAGACAAGGCAAGAGGAATATGTGTTGTTGAGACAAAAGATAAGAAAACTGTTACTGAATATGCAACGAGTAAAAATGCAACAGGTTATCTTATTCAGGCATATCAAGCAGACAAAATGAACTTTCCTTGCATATATAAACATTTTCCAAACACCATCACCTGTAACCAAAGAGGCATCCGAAGACAAAGGGATGTCAAACTGAATATTTCCAACAAGTTGAGCTTTTCAGTGGTGGAATGTGATGCCAGAGATGCATATTTATATCCTCTTTAGGCTGCCTCGTGTAATATTTGTTTAAAAAAAAAAAATAAAGAAAGTGAATATTTGCACATTTGAAAAGCTCTAGGGTATAATTTCCATATGGCCTTAGTGAACTTATCATCCCAAACACCACAAGTGTGTCTGTCTTGGTCTTTGGCGCCCCCAAGTGTCCGCAGAAAAGACCACATAAAGAGGACTCATTAAATCATTAGCTGTTCCTTTTAACCATTAAAAAAATATTATTTAAAGCTACATTACACGATAGAGCCTTTTCACAGTAGACACAGTGGGAAACGCACAGACAAAAAAAATTAATAAGAATAAATAATTATGTCTAATATGTAAGTTGTAGCCTGCACATTTGCTGAACATTCACTCGCCCTTCAGCTGATTTCATCAGCAACTGTTATAAGTTTAACATCAGAGAGTAAAAAAATATATTTACTGTTACTGTGTGATAAAAAGAGGTTCGTGGTCAGACCTACAGAAACCTAACATCTCTTGACACAATAACTGCTAGAGATGGGCCATTTGACACTGAGGCTCCGAAGCCTGTTTCACTCTTTTGAAGCAGACTGGTTCAAAACAATAGCCATATCCCAAAATCAAGGATCCTTCCTTGGTAGTCTCCTTCCTTGGACGCCCTGCTTAAATTCAGCGCCGCAATTTCAAAATCAGTTCACGGCATGGATGTGTCTTTGGCATCAGCACTCTGACACATATTTGTGAAAATGGAAGAAGGTGCTTTAAGGTTGACTTTCCACGATTTAGCAAGTAAAAGCCACAAAGTGGATTAAGCCTCAATATTTAACCGATCCTGGCTGAATTTGGCCGCTTCATAAAAGCAGCGGCGCATAATTCACCATGGAAATGTGTTCTGTGATTTTTTATTTTTTATTTTACAGTACAGCACAATAAGTTATTTATAAATAACAATAACGCATAATAGCTGTCTTTCGGTCCCTGTAAACACAATAAAGAAATGTATAATTCTCCGAATGGCATAGCGTAGCTACTTTGCACATAGTACATCATCATCTGATGCATATAAATTAATTAACAGTAACTTTAGCGACTGAGACGGCATTAATTAGCTTAACCGGCAATTAATCAAGATGACGTTTACTATTTTAGCTAAATATTCTGGCATTTGTTTATGTATATGTTTTTGCTTAACTTTGAACACATTACAAGAGATCTTCAAATGCACAATTCCCTGTACATGTACACAAGCACTTCATGTTAACACTGAAGCAGAAGCACAATATTTACTTTTTTTTCTCATATTGTGGCACAAGAAAGCCCTTCAGAATCATTCAAACAAAAGTAGGCCTACTTCTGCATTATTGAATTTAAATCTTTTCATATTATTTGTTACAACACATTTAAACATGTTATTAGTAAATTGACATTTCAAAGTGTTGTAACACTGTCATGTAAGGACAATGCTTCTCAGAAAGTAGACACAGCTACTTAAGACTAGGCTGATTTTATTGCTTTTGTGTTGGAACTGGAATCAATAAGATGTGTGAATCATTTGGAGATTGTGGCTGCTATAATAGCAGCTGACCACTAGATGTCACTGGTAGGGTCTGTCTATCTTTGAGGCTTTGAAGCTTCGAATCTTTTTTCGATACAATCAGGAAGAAGCCTAGCCAGAAGAAGCCTCAAAAGCTTCACAAGGCTTCATCCACCCATCTCTAATAACTGCCCATACCCCTGAACAAATCACCAGCATCAATAAAACTATGAGGTAATTATCACCTGAATTAATATGGCAAGATAGCAAACCACAAAGCAAAAGAATGGGCTATTAAAGCTAAAATAGCAACATGGTTAGTTTGTTAGTTATTAAAACAAATTATTCGTTATTATTCAATGAGAACAAAGTGAACGCACCGTCATGGTCACGTGACAAAGACAAGTAAACGCACCTTCTCCATCCATGTGTTTGAGTCGCAAAAAATATAAATCCTCCTATTTATGAAGACATAATAATGGACAGAGGCGACAACCCCAGCGCTGTAACCTGCAAGTTATGTGGAGAGGCATTCATTCTGCCTGGTAGGATATTTATACACCTTTTCTGACAGTTAAACGCTGTGTCATATCGTGTTTTATGAAGTTAGCGTCAAGACGTCAACTGGTGGTAGCAGCAAAAGTAGCTAATGTAGCAGGCAGGTTTGTAGACAGGGCCTTAAAAGACTTAAATTTGGTATAAATATCCAAATGAAAACGCATTAAATATAACTAGTCATAAAGCCACAATAACTTGATTTTAAAGGTCGCTAGAGGTTGTTTATTCAAAGGTCACGTGGTAAGCTAACATTAGCTAGTGTTAGCCTAAATCGATTGCAGCAACGAACCTGAAAATGCTGTGAAAAATATTGTAGTTAACATGAAAAACAGCTTAACAAAAAAGGGAGTGTTAAAACACTTTAATTTTTTAACCCAGGTATTATGGATCAATTAGTCAGTCTGTTAACGAATGAATTTCGACCGATGTTACAAATGACCTAGCATCCCTGTTAGCTGGCGATTTTCAGAGGACTGCGTCAACGGTTTTCTTTGTTGGGACAGCCATTGAAAATGGAGCAGCCGCCATTCGAATATCCACGGTCAAATTATTGATTATGTGATAACGTCCGGTTTTCAAAATAAAATGTTGACGGTTGAGTGTAGAGTGGACCAGGAGAGGAGCATTCCCATTTGGGGCCGAACGAGATACACGGCAGTGAGACCAGCGGTTTAATTACAGCTACGTTATACACCATGTACAAATTCATAGAGGGAAATAACATTACAAGTACAAAACTATTATGTATTTTTACTTTGTAGTTTTTGAGTAATAATATATATAAGATCTTTAAACAGAATAACTTTGAGGTGATGAAAATCATTTCTTCCTTGAGTAGTATGAGAGTCTGATACTCAATGCTCCTTAGACTACTATGAAATACTTTTACTGTGTAGTTTTTGAGTACCTACCTAAAAGTTCCTTTCAGAGAACAAGAATAAGCATTTTTTTGTTTTTTCATGAAACAAGTTGTGTTTTGAACATTGTAGAAAACAGGTAGAGAACCAGTTGCTCTTCCTGTCAATGTCTATTTCTAATACATTTTCAAAATATTATAATATATTATAAACTGTATATGCAAAAACGATATAACAATATATTTAATGCAAAAATATTGAAATCGATTGGCAAAATATATGAGGAAAACTGCCTAACTTTTGCCCCAGACTTCATGGGATTAGTATAAAGTGGACATCTGTAAAGGGAGACTTGTGGGTACCCATAGAACCCATTTTAAAATTCAGATATCTGAATAAGTCTGAATTTATAAATGACCATGCCAGTTTTTCCTTGGCTAAAATTTTGCCTTACTTTGAAGCGCTACTTTTCCCACTTACTGACAAGATATCATAACATGGTATTAATGGATTCCTGAGATCTTCTTTCAATGTTTTTTTCATTTTCAGAGGAAGAAGTTGATGGCAACCTCCCTCGAGTGCTTTTATGTGCCCACATCTATTGCACAGCTTGCCTGCTGTCAATTCAGTGTGACAATGTCATCAGATGTCCAGATTGTGAGGTAAATTTACCAGTGATCTGACTGAGATTTTTTCCTTTTTCCCTGAATGAGTCACACAAAGGTATACTGTGACTCATTCATTGTAACTGTATTAGAAATTATTTAATTGGTGATTCTTAGATTTAAAGAAAATTGTGAAACAGAGGAAGCAAACAAATCACACATTTTCACAGTCGATATAAAAAATATATTGATATATTTTTAAATTGGATTTGGAATTATACCATATCGTATAAATCGATATAGTTCAATTTTTTTTCTTTCTTTATATATAAATGCTTACCCTTACTAGGGTTTGTCATATTTAGTTCTTTTGTAATGTTTGTTATTCTTTTCTCATATGAATACATTTATTTCAGAAAAAGATTGGCCTATTTTATTTCATAGGCTATTTTTATTTAAGATATTATTTTAATTTAAATGTGGACTTTATGGAGCTTTGTTTTAAAAAAAAAAAAATACTCCTGTTATACAGTATTTATGTTCACTTAAATTAACGGTTTCAATAAAACTACTTTGCGATAAAAATATCAGGATTTATATCGTATATCGATATGCAGCCTAAATATATCTGGATATGACTTTTGGTGCATATCGCCCAGCCCTATGCTGAAGCATTTCCAAATTCCTTAGTGGCCTTATGCATTAATCACACATCAGCTCTTCCGTCAAGCAGATAATCTTTAAACTCTGTATATTGGGTGTTCCTTGTGTGTTTGTTTGAGCTTGACTTGGCTGTTGAATTTGTGATTTATGTCAAGTTAAAGGCTGCAAATGTTCAATTAGTAAGAAGACAATAAAATCAAAGCTCACTCTCTGCAGGTTGAGTCAACCCTTCCTGAGGGTGGGGTGTTTGGCCTGCAGGAAGACAGCAGAATCATTGGCCTCATCTACACTTCTAAAATGAACAAGATGAAAAGGTAAAATGTTGTTTTTACTGTTAAAATAGACTTCTGACACATCTTGTATTTATAACAAATATTTTAAATAACATTGGCCTCCTTGCGTAGTCAGATATAAATATAATAATACATTTTATTTGTAAAGCACTTTTCATTGTTTAAAGCAATCCAAAGTGCTACAGAGTACAACAAGATTAAAAACAGGTTTCGATATGTATTATTGATTTTTAAAAGGATCTTAACTTTGGTAATTGCTTTGGTTTTGTGTCCTTCAAAAGGTGTGACAGATCGAAAAATCGTAAAAGGAATACAATTTCACCATCCACAGATAAAAATGTGAATACGGAGGATGTGGTGGTAAGTTTGGGGGATCCTGGGGGCTGATGGTGGGGAATAAAAGCTACGATGTCAGCTGTTGATGTTGAAAGTTCGAACTGCCTGACTAAGTTGATTTGATAATTTACACATTTCAAACAACACAACATTTTTTGTTGTAAATTTGCTACCTGCTATTAAATTAAAGTCAGTGAACTGGTCGAGACGATTTGGCTCGAGGGTTACGGTGAACATAAATTACTCAGATTTAAATTATACTTATGTTTTATTCAGCCAGCTGATATTGAGAAGGAATCAAAGACGGTGGATGAGGCACTGGCCCGTGGTGCAGAAAATCTTGCCCTTCTGGAACACATCCACAAGGTGAAATCTGCACTACATCCATACAAAACTGTAGACATCCAGTAGAACTTGATTGATTGTAGAACATTATTCTTATCTATATCAGAAAGGAAAAAGTAAATTATAAAACTTTGTTCAGTTAGCGTTTTGTTGTAGTGTTCCGTGTTTTGTTCTTTGCAGACTTTGACGACTGGTCTGGAGGAACAGGTGAATAGAGATAGAGCTCGGCTGGAGATTGAGATCAAGCAAGCTGCAGACAAGGCCTTATGTGATATTCAAAAGTGGTATGGATATAAACTGCTCTCTTCGGGTCTTTTTTCTCTTGATTGCTTTATTTTTTTGAAAATGAAACTGGCTATTTTTAAGGTTCTCTGTAAAATAAAAATTTTCTGGATGCCTGTAATTTCTTTGCCAACAGGAAGGATTTGCAGTTGGGCTGGCTGAATAAACTGGAGGCACGATTCTCCACCAGCCAAGCAGAGGTGTGGCGTGTCAAGGAGAGGATGAAGGCCCTGAAGATCGCCATGCAAATGGCCAGAGAAGTACGCCGTGTCCCCTTTCTGGAGCAGTACTGCACCCTGGATAAGGTATGAACTCCTCTGATTATATACATCTCCACAGATATTTCCAAGCACACAATCCACAATCATATACTATAAAAAGTAAATGCTGCTTGTGTGTTCTGGCAGGTTCTGGAGACATTGCAGGCTTCTGTGGATGACCAGTCCTTCAATGTGAAATGCATCACTATGGGCTCTGGAATGAGGTTTGTTTGCCATTTTTTATGTGTTATGTCCTCATTAGACCCTTTCATAGTGCCGTCCCGCTATATTGCCAGAAAGATCTGTGCCGGCTTTTCGCCTTAGGGTGTTCATAGTGATCCCGCGAAGGCGCGATATTCGTACCCTTTCATGGTGCAGTCTGGCATCGCGGAAGGAGATGGGAGGATAATGGGAGGAGATGATAGTGACATGCGACATAGCAGCAGCAGTGCTGCGCAGTAGCACAGTGCTAATAGGCTACACAGTTAGCTCTGTAGCAGTACTGTATGTATGTGCTGCAGCAGCATGTGTTCAGTTAGCGACCGCCGTTTGTTTAGAACAAGCACCAGACACTCTGTGCACAGTTAGTGACGGCGGTTTGTTTACCATTAGTGGTGGAAACCATGTGGACAGTTAGCATGCCACTTTGTTTACAATTAGTGGCGGGCGCTGTGTATAGTTAGCGATGGCGGCCGCAGTGGACAGTGATTGGATGACTGTCAGACCAAGTGGAGGTGTGTGTTAGATCCCGCTTTGCCCCAATGGCCCGTTCATAGTGGTCCCGCCTCCAACAGTCCCACCAATTTTCCGCCTCTGTCACTACCTCTGAAGGCTCAAAATTGGTGGGATCATTTGATCCCGGCATCCCACTTCGGGCGCGTTCATAGTGCAGGCAAGACGTTACAGAGCCGTAAATGTCTCGGCATGAAACGGCTCTATCAAAGCGGTTATTGAAACAGTTCATGCTTTTCACAAATAAACAGCAGTAAAAAGTATTCTGTATACAACTGTTAAAAACAGTTTGACCACACAAGCTTTACTACAACAGCTGTTCTTTATCATTCTGTATAACAGCACTTAAAATTCAGACCCACATCTTAAAAGTAAAAAAATATATTTAAAAAGTGCTGTTTAATCCCAGTGTCACTAATAAATGCAATAACAATGTTAAACTTACAAACTTTAACTTTTCTCTTTTTTGTGTAATGTGGACTTCTGCTGCCACCTATTGACTTTATTTGGCACTGCATCATAAGGTTTTTTTCACAGCATCTGCAGTACCGATACTGTGGTATCTGCATCGTTATGTGCATCAGCCAGAAGTATGTGACAAAATATTTCGGTATCAATTTTTTGTATCATTTATTTTGATGAGACATTTGAAAAGTTCCTGTACTTGACACTGTTTTTTTGTTAATGCATAAGTATGGGACGAAGATGTGTAACAGGCTTTGAGTTAAACTATTTGTTTTGATTTTGGGTCTTTACATTTCTGTGTGTTATATTTGTGTTCCAGCTGTGTTTTCCTGTCAGAAAGTGTAAACCAGAGTCTGTCACTGTCTCTGAAAATGGAAGTCGGCAGTCCAAGAAAGTGAGTCCTTAAATATCTTCCAATATGTTTGGGACCGATTTTGGCCGGGGATGTAAACTTTGTGTTTTTGCAACATTTTCTTTACTATAATATCAAGTCTTGGCCACGAGAAGAGTTTCTCTCGTCTGCGTCATTTCAGATATCAAGATACATTGTTGTGAAAGATGTGTTCTACTGTAGGTTACCTTAGAATGAGTGGTTATTGTTCAACCTTTAAACCTTTAAACCTGCTTAAATCTTCTTTTTGATCCAAGCTTTATGTTATAGAGGTCTTTCAAATTAAACAAATAACAAGAGATGGACTTTGAGGACTTTGTGAAGTAGTGTGGGATCATGAGAGTCTTCATTGTTGTTTAAGAGATTATTAGCTTTAAGTATGTTTTTAGTTGCAGCTGTAGTGTTGAATCATTATTGACGAGCAGAGAAATACCTCACCAATACAAATGGTACCCACTGTTATAATTGCCTCAAATCTCGTAATGTTCTGCTGCTCATCGT